>NW_025111054.1:3000000-3198430 GCF_015476425.1 Leptopilina heterotoma
AGTTTCATTTAATTTCCTAATTAATATTTTTTTAAAATTAATTAGTGCTCTTTAAATTTTAATTTGTTAAAAATATCTAATTTAATAGTAAAAAGTTAGTCACTGATTTAAATAATTATATTTTACTACTGAAATTGTTAATAATGACGAATTATTATTTAAATTCACGTTCAGATTGTAAATAAAAAAAAATAAAATTTTTAAATATAAAATTTCAAATTTGCAAAATGAAATTGTTAATTTGTAAATTCAAAATTTTTAAATTTGAAAAATAAAAATTTTGAAGTTTGTAAATTACATATTTTTAAATTTTTAAAAGAAAGAAATTTAATTTTAATTTAATTTTATAATAAAATTAACTGAAAATTTTTCTAACTAATTGAATTTTTGTAATTCAACTATTTCATTAGGTACTTATTTACTATTAATTAACAACTTTCTATTTATAATTAATTATTTCACATTAATTGCTGAAGCAAAAAATCAGCCATGATTTTACTAGTAATTAGTTATTTCAACTAATTCAGATTTAGAGAGTAGTTTAATAAAATATACTAATTGATTATTTAATATTTGTAGATTTTTTGTTGACAATAATTAAAATTATTATTAATTGCTTATTAAATTTGGTTTCAGCAATTTATTTTAATTTGTACTGAATTTAGTAATTAATTAATAATAATTAATTAAGAAATACAGAAATAATTAGTTGATTATAATTATAAAACTAATTAATTAATTATATAAAAATTATTTAATAATGAATTATACATTTATTAAATAATAATACATAATTTTTTTACAGCATTTCCCGTAATAATCGCAATTTGATACAAATGAATTTCAAATCTCGCGCCGCGTCTGACGCGTGCTTTCATGAAAAACGAAAAAGAGACACACCTACAAGACTAAACTCGTGATGTGTCTTTGTGTTAGTAGAGGTTGGAAGGAGTAAGTTTGGCGCTATGGTGGGGGTGAATCGCGTAGGGTTTCTGGCATCACTGCTAGCAAGCGAAGCGAGCCCCCTGCGCGAAGCGCGGACAAGAATTTGTCCGCCTGAAGGGCGGGCAGATTTTTTTTATAGTTATTGTGTAGTGTTTGAGAATTTAAAAAAAAAGTTGTTTTTATAAAAAAACTTTTTAGTGCATATTAAAAAAAAACGGTGTTGTGGTGTTTTTATGAATTTTTGGATTATCTTTGTAGCTGATTTCTGCTGTAACGGTGAGTAAAAATGATGATATTCAAATATATTTTGATTGAAAATTTTCCGAATAATTCATTAAAAAAATTTAAATTGAATTTATTTTTGAAACGATTTGCTAATGGTGAATGAAAATTTTTTATAAATTGTTGCTACATTATAATAATGGTGAGATTCTTTTTCTTTAACAAATTATCTGTTTTTCATTTGTTTGTTTTAAAAATTAAATTTTCTGGGTTTAGTGTTGACATTTTTTTTATTGTTATATGTCAAAATTTTTGTGTTTATGTTTTAAATTATTGTGCAGTGTTGCCAAATTAGAAAATTATTGTAAATTATTGTAAAATCTTGAAAATTGCTACAAAGTTTTTGCGAATAAGTTAATTATTTGGAAATTAGGAAAGTGAATTTCACTTTTGAAAAATTGTAATTAAAATTGTTGATAGTATAGTTAAATTTTCGTAAAAGTTAAAATAATTATTTTCATTTTCAAATTAGAAATTTTATCAAATTTAATGTGAATTAATTTTATATTTTAAAAATTAATTCTTTACCTTTTTTTTTTACTTTTTTTTTACTCTTAAAAATTTTTCAAATAATTAAAAAAATGCTATGTATTTTACTACTTATTTTTTTAGCTAAATTCTTCACTCTGATTTAATGAACATTATTTTGAATAATTAATTTTTTCGAAATATAATAAATATTATAAAAATTTTATTTAGCTTAAATAGTTACATTAATATGGGAAACTTTATTTGCGAAAATAATTGGATTTTTCTATTTTTAATTTAAAGTAGTGATGAAATTTATTAAAATTCTTTGATGCGTTTTTCGTTTATGATAAAACTAAAATTCATGTTAGATTTTTTTTTATAAATTTGAATTTTTATGAAGGATTATGTCATTAGCGTTTGTAATTGAATTATTGTAAAAGAAAAATTGCTTTAAATTATGTTTTTTGAAAATTACTTAAATTAAAATGAGTTGAATTGTTTACAATAAACATTGGGGATAACACATTCCCGAGTGCTTACGCATTGATAATTTGGGTAGTAATAAGTAATCCAAATTTGTTAAAGGACAATTTTTAGTTTACAATTTGGTAACTCATAATTTAATAAAAAAAATGTTGAGTAAGTAAGAGTAACGATATTGTTGGTGAATTTCAACTAGGTTAGAATTGTCATTTTAGTTGCTTTTTTTTAACATAAAAAAAATTGAAAGATTGGGAAGCTGAAATGAGCCAAGAATGTGGCGACTCTTCATTTGCTTGGATGTTAAGTTTCTGTAACGAAACTGCTGACATGGTGTTTTTTTATCTGTTTTTTTCCAGAACTTGTATTTGCGTGTTCTAAATTTTATGTACATTGATAGAATTCGTTTTTTTTACTTTCTGTTTAAATATCCTTAAAATGATGAAAGAGGACAAAATTAATTAAAAAATAAAAATAATAAATTACTGTATTGTAAACAAATTTTTTTTTTTAAATGAAATAAAATTTTTTTTTTCATATTTATTTGTTTATAAAGAAATGTAGTGACATTTTTTTTTAAATTCAATCTTGTCATTGATTTTTTTTATTTTTATGTTATTTAGTTTGCTTTAGCAAAAAAGGTAATTTTAGTTATATTTAATAATTTTGTGAGAAAATAAATATTTTTAAAAAATGTGCTAGGATTTTAAAGAAAGGCAACTTATTGTTTTTTGGTACATTAATTTTTTTAAAAAAATTCAATGATTAATAATAAAATTTTTTAGCGTGTGTTGTTGCGCGCAATTGGCTCGCTTCGCTCGCGGTGGTCTGCAATTATTGTGCAATATTATATTGTGTTCTTGTTCTTGTTTCCTATTATATGTTGCATAAAACATTTTTCTTCTTAAAGTTTCTACGACTTTAAGGATTACTTTCTCATCACATGTTTTTGCTTGCTGATGTTTGCGAGATTAAGTGGATTTCTCATGTGATGAGAATGTAAAAAACCATTTCCAACAACATAGAACCAAAAATTGAAATGTAAAAAGGGTCAGACCAGCCCAACTGTGTACAAAAAAGTGTCTAAAGTTTGTCTCATCCGAGTTTAAAATGTTTATCGTGGTTTTTGTCAATACGTTCGGTGTGTGAATCGATCGATGATGATCAATCGAAATCAGAAAGGAGAGCTTGCGTGAGCTAAGAGAAATGTGAATGAAGTAAGTATTGTATGTTTGGGAAAGAGAAATAAGTGATAAGAAAGAGAGAAAGAACGAATGAAGTGAATGGAGGTTGTGTTAAGTGTGATGTGTTAAGTGTGATGTGTTAGAGAGAGAGAGAGAGAAGAACAGAGAGAAACAGAAATTAGTTTCTAAAATTGCCAGTAAAAGTATAGGAAATTTAAATTTTCAAATACATATTTTAATTTGAAATCCCCTTTTTTTGTATTTAATTAATTAAATAGAGAAGTATCATTAAATAAAAATATCTTTTTAAACAATGGAACTCCTTTAAAGAATCGCTATCAAACTTTTAAGAATAATTTACCTTTAGTAAGAAAAATTTCTATTTTACAATTACAATTCTGTACAAGATTTCCTGTTTTGCTTTAATATGGAGAGTATTGAATATTATTGAGAAAACATTGAAAATAATTTTCGTGATTATAAATGTACTCTTGTTTTAATCAAGATTTATATTAATTTTAATATATATTAAAAGAATACTACGCCATTATATTGGCAATGGCAATTGAATTGTTCTAATATTTCGAAAACATCAAGAAGTAACAATCAGTTATTTACTTCATAAGTAATAAAATTTTAATTTCTTCAAGAAATAAATATAGTTCACTTGAATATTCAAAGAAAAATTCAATAAAATGTAATATGTAATTCAATTATTATATTTATTGATTTAAAATTTTATAGAGATTTTTATATTTAAGAAAAATAAAATTATAAGTACAATCGGTACAATTTTTATTGACTATTTTTGTAATCAATTTTTTTATATTCAATGGGTGAGAGGAGAAAAGTTTCATTATGGTTTCTTGGAAAAGAATGTATCTCTTGATGGCAAACTGTTAAGCCTCTTTCAATATTATGGCGACGTGATGATTATATGATTCTTCTAATGATTTGGAGTGTCTTGGTTTCATGTGGTATGGTCACCAATGGTATGCCATTTGTGACAGTTTGATTAGTATCTCTTTTGATTTTCGTTGCAAGTGGAAGTTGAGAAGAGAAAAATTTTATAGTTTGTTTCCTTTTATATATTTTAATGTTGTTTTCTTTGTAATTTTAAAGTTATTTGTTGGTGATTATTGTTCTTGTTATGTTTTGTGAAATTTTATTGTTTATTAAAAATGAATTCAGAAGTATATAAGTTATTTGAATTTATTAATGATGGCTCTTATTCTGAGGGGCACCTGCAAGGTTTGGAGTATTTCGTCGAAGTGATGTGTGCTGAGTATCCGGATTTTTTGAGTCTGGTGAAAAGATATAATTTGAGAATAGGGGAAGTTCCACTTATTTTGTAAAATTTAAAAATTGAACGAGTTAGGGAAATGGAGTCCACGCTTCATTATATTTATTGCGGAATTGCTCGTTTAATAAAGTCTTCAGATACAGTAAGAGCGGGAGAATTAAATGGAAAAGGGTGAGTACAACATTTTAATGTTTATAAATGTTGTCAATATTTATATAACGAATCATTGTGATGTAATAAAAAAATTCTGAATGATAAAAATTTAATGCAAATTCTATTTTAATAACTTAAAAATATTTGAAATTTTTATTATTCTTAGAAAATTATTGAAATTTGATGTAGTGTAGTATGTGTAGTATGTTTTCAGACAAAATTTTGTCTTTTTTCCTGACCTTAAAGAATATTCTGATTCACTCTAAAATATAAAAATGTTCAATTCAATTATTATTTTCTAAAAATTTGAAATAGAATTTTACTTTAAATCAAGTTTTAATAATTTTTTAAATATTCATTAAAACTAAAAACATGAAGTCATTTATTAAAAATTGCAATTAAGCTTTTTGAAAATAAAATTAGTTTAATAGAATTTTCAACAAAAAGTACACAAAACAAAATTCAAATTTTCAAAGATTCCAATTCAAAACTCGAACAAAATTCAATCATTTCCAAAAATTGTAATCATTTATCTTAATTTATTTTAACTTCTCAAAAACCCTAGCTGAAATTCATTTATAAATCAATTATTATTAAAAAATTCTATGAGAATTCAATTATTTAAAAACGCAAACATAAATGATTTAGTGCATATTTAAATGTTTCTTAAAATTGAATTCTTATACATAATTCTATCAAAAAATTTTTAAAATGTTTAAGAAACGAATTTCAACAACATATTTTAAAGAATAATTACCGCTTTGAAGGAATTTTATTGAAATTTTATTAAAAACAATTAAAATTCTGCAATGAGCTTTATTATTTATAAAATAATTCAATTCCCAAAAAGAATTTTTTTCATTAAGACAATAATTGAATTCTTGTAACAATTGAATCATTTATAAAGAAATTTTATTTAATTTTTATTTTAAATTCTAAATAATAATTGAATTCCTATAAAATTTTTATTATTTATGAATATAATGGAATTTTGGAACTTTGAATGGTGTGAATACCGTAGGTTAGAGAGAGAAGGAAGGAGAGGGTGGAGAGACTATGTTGGCTGCGTCTTGTGGCAGGCAAACCGTCGCAGGCTATATGCATATACACACATACAGGGCCGCCATAAAAATTTTACTTTGTACTTCCTTGACTTTTTTCCTATTTCCAGACAAAATTTCGAATTCTTCCCAACTCCAAATAATATTCTAAATTATTTCAAAAATTATCAGATACTAAAAATAAAATAAAAAAGGTTCTATTACATTTATTTACAAACGTCTTTTAATTGTTAAATTATTTTCAAATATTAATAACAAATATTTAATCATTTTTTTTTCTTTAGGAATTAAGATTTTCAAATTCAAACCTTTTGAAATTCAAAAATTTTATAATAAATTTAATATGAGAAAGTAATTAAATTCTTGTAACAAATTTTTATTAAAAATTTGTTTAAATAATTAAATTCTTTTTTTAAAAATTATATTAAAATAGTAGATGGCTTCCGTTTCTGGTATCGTTTCGGTGTACACGCGCTTGGAAAAAGTTAAGAGTTTTTTGAGAAATATAAAGGTTTTAAAAAAGGGTGGGTAGTGTAGAGTGCTGAGTGTGTAGTGTAATTTGCGGTAGTGTAAAGGAAAGGTATGTTTGTATAGAGTAGTGAATGTATAAGTGATAAAAAAGGTAAAAAAAGAGAAGTGTGTGTTGTGAGGTTAGGTTGCTTGAAGTGAGAGAGAGGAGAGAGAGACAGTGGAAAAATTTTGAGCATTTGAGTGATAAAGTCGATTTCTGGAATGGCTGAGTTTGACTCAAGTAGTGTTAGCGAGAATGAGAAAAAGGCGCGGGTATTTGAAAGGGGAATAGGAAAGAATGGAAAAAAGATGACGTGTGAGGATTGCATGGATTTGTTAGAATTAGTATGGATGATGAAGGACGCGATGGATGAAGGAGCGAAGAGAGTGAAGGAAAATTTGATGGATATATGTGAGGATGGGAAATCAAGGGACAAAGAGATAGTGGAAATTGAAGAGAGGTTGGAGAAATTGCAGGAAATGTGGAATGAATGGGATAGTATGTGGAAAAAGGATAAGGAAAGCATGTGGAGAAGAATGAATGGATTAGAAAAATTTATAAAGGAAGTGAATGAGGGGACAGAGAAAGTTGAAGGAAGTGAACATGATAGGTTGAAGTGGAAAATGGCGGATTTGACAAGGCGAGTGGATGTAGTTGAAAAGGAGAAAAGAAAAAAGAATGTAGTGATCACAGGTATGAATGTAGGTGTGTTGGAGGGTAAAAGGGCAGTGGAAAAAGTGTTGGCTTGGGTGGGGGTTAATGTCTCGGTGAAAATGGTACAAGCGTTAGGAAGGGGTGAATATGGTTTGCCAAAGTTATGGTTGGTGGATTTAAGTAGTGAGGAAGAGAAAATGGAGGTGATGAGGGTGAAAGGAAGACTGAAAGGAAGTGTAATAAGAATAGATGAGGATAGATGTTGGAGAGAGAGAAGAATGTTATGGCTATTGAGAGAAAGAGCGTGGACGGAGAGAGTGAATGGAAAACAGGTAAGAATGGGTAAGGATTGTATTTGGGTGCATGGGGTAAAGTATGTTGTGGGGGAGGATATGGGTGGAGTGATGGAAGTGTGTAAAGTGGGATAGACAGGGATAGGCTGAGAATGAGGTGAGAAGATTTTGCTTGGATGGATGGATGGATAAAAGTGGATGACTGGAGCGTGTAAGAGAGGTGAGAAAGCAGGTTTTTGAAAAAGGGTGGGCGAATTGGGTTGAAGCCAGCATGGGCATAGAAGGAACTGGAAACGGAAGCCCGGCACTGGCGATAGGTTAAGAGCGTAAGGTTGAGAGCGTGGAGAGAGTTGCGTTTTAGGTTAAGTTGTATGTAGAGAATGTTTAGTTGTAAGGATTTTTGTAAATATAGGTTAAGATTATTATGTATGTACTTGGGAGTCTCGAACCCTACCTATTGTAGGGAGAGTAAATAAATAAACAATATTAAAATAGTAGATATTAAAAATAACTGAAAGAATTATTAAAAATTAAGAATAACTGAAATATTGACAAGAATTTTATTAATTTTATTTATTAAATTTTTTTTTATATAATTGAATGTTGTTAGAATACTAGTTCTTTAAAAAGAGTTTTTTTTGGCAACGATGTAGAATAAATATTAATTTTAAATTAATCCAAACATATAAGAACGTCGCAACGCAGCAACCCTATGCTTGAGGATATTTGATACCCTGATAACGTCAAATATCTTACCAGGAGAATGCCTTTAACTAAGAAATGCTTACAAAATAGTTGTAAAGACAAAGGAAATTATTATTTCCTTTCTCTTTCTACTAAATAATACATACAATAATTAATTATTAATAATCGTACAGGTGCAATAAATGTTGCCTATATCCGAACATTACGGTTATATCATACATCAAATAATGAATATAAATTTTTTTTAACTCTGTAAAACATAAAAGAAGGCGCAATGTTGCAACCAAAATACGTCCATAAATCTAAATAACTAAGTTTAAATTTTTATGTTAACAACCAAAAGTGTAAGAATAATTTTAGAATGTTAAAACATCAACTAAGAATCGCTTTGTGGAATTGTATTTGTGTGGGGAACGACGGAAACACACACACTAAAGCAACGCGCACACGTCTGTGCATCCGGAGGTTATAAGCACCAACACAAGCATTGACTCCCCGGCTACAGTACTAATACTTTCACAGCCTCCATGCTATAAGCACCAACATAAGCGCGTTATACTTGCCTCCAATCGCTACCTTGTTGAGCGTAGAACTTTCCTCTCCCCTCAGGGTCCATGAGCTGTAGACTACAGCTTCAAAACAAACGCACGTGCGTTACAGCTGACTCTAACTACAAGGCTTGCATGCCTTATGACACTTGAATTTATGAATCAAGTCAGATGCACATACAAACAACTTAACAATAGTTAAACATTTTGTTGTAAACATTGTTGTTACAACAAAATGCCGGAGGACATTAGGTTGTATGTATATGTATATATATATACATTACTCAATATGTAAAATACATATACAAGCAACCTATAAAAAGTAAGAAAAATATAATTACAATAAATAAATTATATACATTCTTATAACTAAGATAAATAATAATTTTATTAATTAAACAATATAATTATTATTTAAATTCTAAGTTATTTCAAAATAATATCTCAAAAGGTATCATGTTGATAGACCGTTTCTGTTCTCACGGACCTACCGTAAGATCCAAAACGTCAGCAAAAATGCATAGACAAATGGGCCCATGACTTACTCCTACTCTTTACTCCTACTTCTAAAATCTTTCCCCACTTTACACTAAAGGTAAGGGTTGGTGGCTTGTCGCGAAATTTCAATTAATGCAGTAAGTAATACAGTAAGTAATTATTATGCAGTAAGTAATTATTAGTATTTCTCGTTTCTTCTCGAAGACAGGTATATTTTAACTTTGAAAATCAAGAAGTTTGTTTCTTTGTCGTGGACTCATTCTATACAGATACCTGGCTATTCGCCCCGGTCATCCTTGGGCGAACTAGTTGCGTCGATTTAAGTTTTCTCTAAAATAATTCCTAAAAGGAAAAGTTCACCACCTACTACACCCTATTTCCTAAATATCCATTAAAATTAACCACTGATAGTGTTTTAAACGCGTACTCGTTGGGACTAGTCTTGACTAATCCTAACGACTAGCAATACAACCTCGCCGTTTGTGGGTACAAGGCCGCAGGATTGGAAAAACTTCTGGTCGAATCCTGGTGAGTTCCAATTAGAATTCGGAAAGAAGGGAATTTATTTCCTTCTCTCCCTTACACTAGGAAGCGCCGTTGTGAGTACTGATCTCCCCGTGTTACGACCCGAGCTAAGGTTTAGGTTATTTTACTAATTAACTAGTAAATATGGAGACAAGTTGCTGATTAGTCAAGTTGGTAAGACTTGACATTTATTTTTAGTGTGTTTAGTTCGTATTTTAGCACTTAATTGCACTAAATCGACTATTTTAGACAGTTAATTTACAGATTCGAAGTGTTATTTCGATCACCGTACCTTAATACAAAAGAAAACTTGTTTTCTTAGTGTATCGAAGTAACTTGCACTAATTTGGTAGAATTAGAAAGAAAATAATGAAAAAGACTGTTGTAATGATACGACGATTGTATTAATTAGAATTGCTAATTATTAGTGCTAATTACTTCTTGAATGAAGAAAACAAATCTCCTTTCTTTAAAACACTTAAATAGCGACTCGTTTAAACTATCGAAGGGCCGACTCACGATACTGTTCGGGCAGAAGCTCACCGGAGTATTTGACGATGTTAACGATTAGATTGGGGTTTATTATAGTGCAAAAATTGCTTACTTGATTAGGGATGAGACACGAAAAAGTCACGTAGTCTTACCGATTCCTAGAAAGTAAGCATTTCATATCGTTTTTCGCTAATTGCAAGTATTCGCGTTTACTTTCATGCATTTTGTTGATTTATTATAGACGAGCAATATGATACTCGTTTTTACAATTAATTATCCATTTCTATGTTATGACTATATGTTTTTCGCATTCTAGGCGATTTTGAATAGTCACATATTCTATATCATTTTTCGTTAATAATAATTTATAAGTATTACTTATCATAGGTTTTGTTAACTTTGTCGCAGACAAGTAATATGACACTCGCCTTATTAATTAATTAGTCATACATTTTATATTTATTGTCTATGTTTCACATTAGCTAAGAATAATATTTGAATCTCGAGTCTAGTGTTTGATTTTAGAACCTTCATATAGTCATATCACTTGTCGCGACCCATGATAAGCGAACGACGGTAGATTAATTATCATGAGTGTAGATAATTAGCCGACCGCTACTCACCCATCATAAGTCGTTACCATAAATCACGGTCAATTTGCAAATCAATTATCTTAAATGGTAACTCAAAACTTATTATTCTATCATACCTGCCTTTACATTCGTACTATACATACTTTACATTACATACTTTACATACTTTACTTCACATTCCTTTATATTTTTAAGCATTATTTACTATTAATTGTAATGAATTAATAAACTTAACAACATCTAATGCCTAGTTAAAATTTATTTGTATCTTTTTTACTATAAGCTTTGAACTTAATGAAAATTAAAAAAGTTATATCTTGGGATGTAACAGTCCTCCCCCCTTAGATTATTTATCGTCCCGATAAATTTTAAATTTTGAAGAATGATACAATATACACAATTTTTATAATAGAATTTATAATTTGTATAACGTAATGACATAAAAGTGTTTAGAGTAATGTGATATGCTTATGTTTTTACAATAGTGAAATGTGCTTGTGAAGAGTTTAGTCTGGAGACGTGATGTGTAACTTTTATCCGTTTTTCTGAGGTAAGTACTTTTGATCCTTTTTGGACTCTGCTCTTTTCTCCTATATATGGTCGTCTTGTGAATTTGTTGTAGATCATCATTTTATTGCACGTGGTCATCATTTTGTTGCACGTAAGTTCAGTTGCTGTCGTGATTCTGAAGTGTGCTGATCGTTAATTTCAATATTATTTTCTTTCTTTTAACATGGAAGAAGAATATTCTTCATCAGATTCCACTATTCTTTATGAAAATCATAAAGAGAGCGAAAGTTCGGGAATTATAAATAAAGATCGTGAAATTCCTGATAAGTATTGTTGATCTGTTTTATTTTTTTTGTAGTGTTAAATAAATAAAGCCCCCTTTTTTGGTTGCTGTGATAATAAAAAGTGAAGTTTTGAATGTTTATCCAAATTACACGGGTTGGCTTGTAGGCTGCGTCAATTTGAGGGACATTTAGGGTTTTTCTAAGCGGTCTTTTTAGAAGGTTGACGATGTAGTGAATATTATAGTTACAATATGTCAGAAGCGTGTTAACTGGGAGTTTTCTAGAATAGATTTTGAAGTGGTACAGTCTTTTGAATATAAACGTGCTGGTGTTTTGTCAAGGGTGTCTTCCAAGTTGTTGAGGGAAAATAATTAATAATTATTTTTGTTTTAACAACTATTGTTTTCAGATGTTACTAATTTTCCACATGGCCTTGATCTTGAAAGCTTATTAAATAAAATCATGATCCTGGCGATTTCACTAATCCATGGACTGCTATTGAGTGGATATGTTCATAACAAGGCGATGGAAGAAAGTCGCCAAAAGGGAAAAAGAGGCCGCCCTAAGAAGAATGCGTCTTTTATTTCTGCTCCAGTCATAAGAGGCATCAGACAGGACCAATTGACGCGATTGAATAACAGCAACATTCGGGACGCTGAGAAAATAAGGGATTTATTGACTGCATTTTTGAACTTGCCGCAGTTGAATGATATATCTTCCACCACCGCAGTCTTAGATTTACAACGGTTTGTTTTCTTTTTGTTTGCTTATGTATTGTATTCAGATATTTTTGCTTTTTATTTATGTTTGTTTTCTTTTTATAGGGCTAGAACTTCGCGTTCACAATCGTGTGGCTGTGGGCGTGCTGTTTTTATGGATAGCGACATTGTTCGTTGTACTTGCGGTGTATTGGTACACAAGGAATCTTCATTAATAAAAGAAGAAGTAGATCTGGATTGATCTATGATGACAATTGTTTGGATCTTAATGGTTAATAACATAATAGTGTTTAATTTATCATATTTGCGGCCTAGGTATGACAATATAAAAGTAGTCGTGTTCTGGGAGTTAATTTCGTTTTATCAATCTTACTCATTTACAACAAGCGTCTGTATACGAAAATATGTTAAAATGGTTGTTCAAAATAAAAGTTAATTATTTCATCTGTTTATTTTATGAAATTGCTGATTTAATTATTTTTATAATAGGTTGATTTATTTTATGTAATATTTTATGGTAAAATAAATTATGATATTCAATTATAGAGTAATTGTTTAAATGATTTAAAATTAATATTTTGTTTTTGTTTAATTTAATTTGTTTATTAATTTTAATAGTTAGATGCAGGTTACTATTAATATAGTGACCATGACAAACAATTTTTGTTAATTATGTGTTTAATGTATAATATGCGGCGCTGCGATCGGTAATTGATTTTGTTAAGTGGTCGAAACTATGTTGTATCGTTAAGCCTTGTTCATGAGTTGGCTGATGTGACGTTACAGAGAGAATCGATTGTTGAGTGCGGAGGCGTTCGAATGACGTATAAAGTCAGTGCGCGTACAGGGTGTGTCGCAACGACGCGGTTAGAGAGAGACAGAGAATGCATGTCGCATCTCATCTCGCGCAAGATCGATTGTTGCGGTCGATATACGTGTGACGTCAGATGGTGATTCAGCAGCGGGCATTTGAGATATATGTAGAGAGTAATATGAAATTTGTATGAATTTTTATAGTTAGTCCTCCCTCTTTAAAACTTTCGTTGTCCCCAATGGTCATTTACAGGCTTGCCGGTTGGTTCGTACGTCGTCTTCTCATGGATATAACCTTGTAGCATATGTATAAATTTTTTATTACTATTATTGCTAATAATAGTAGTAGTAATATAAAGGCTACTGAAATGTAGTCCATAGCTTCAGAGATGAAACCCAGAATTGGTATATTCATCTGTGGAGTGAAATTTTATTATTAATATTTTGTATTTTGAATTTGTGTCATATAGGGAATTTTGAATTTCGTTTTTCTAGGGTTTTTCTTGAATTATTATAGTTTGTGAATGTTTTGATGAAGTTTTACTTTTAGTTTTGTTTATTATTATTATTAATAAAGTTTAATTGCTAGGTTAATTATTTAATTTGTTTAAATTTACAAAATTAATTATTTTGTATTATATGTATATAATATCGATCAAGAATATCGAATGATATATCGAACGATATATCGATCGATATGTTGAATTGTTAATTGTAAAATTCGTATTTACGATTAATTAATTGTTTTATTTATTAATAATTTAAGCCTTAGTGCAACAATTTAATTAATTTTTTCTATAATTTATGTATTAACTAATGGTTTTGTTAGTTTTAAATGACTTTTAATAATAATTGTATCGAAATAGATATCGATCGATTCATCGATGTGCGATATAATGAATAAAGGCTGTTTTTATTAGTTTGTCAAATTTATAATGAATTTGAAATTGATATCATTTATTTACTATTTTATTATTTTATAATCATTAGTGCATTTTAAAAAAAAGGAAACAAGAAGGCGACCTTCAAATCCCCTTCCTTCGTTTTCTTTCGTTTTTTTTTATTTATTTATTTTTTTTTATTATAATTATAATTTTTATTTGTTTATAATACTATGAAAATAGTATTTTTACTTGGTTTACATATCGACTTAATTTTCATTAATTTTCATATTATTATTAATAATTAGACATATATATGCACATCTATATGTTCATTTGTTATAATTATTATTGCCATTCTTCGCAGAAGGCTTCTGGGAAATCCTAGAAGTCTTTGTGTTGAGAAGTTTTTGGTTCTGGAATTTCGCAGAACTCTTTTTGATCAATATTGATAGGTTTGCCTGGAATTTCCCAGAAACTGTCAATATCGTTATTAGGTTTTTGTTGCGACATTTGTAATAAATTTTTGTTTCTAAGGGGACCAAAGCAATTTTGTATAGTGTGTCCTCTTTGGAAACATCTTTTACAACAGTTGCCCCATTTAAATAATTTAATTTTTAAAACTGTGGGGTCTTCTTGACACGAAATATAAATTGTTTTAATAGAGTTAGGCTCTCTTTCTTGTTCGCTAAAATAGTAAGTTTGTTCCAAGGCTTTTAACATTTTTCTCGCGGCCTCGTGTTCTCCATCTTTTATTTTTCTTTCATTTCTGGATTTAGTTATGAATTCGTTTCCGTTCTCTAGATCATTAACTTTACATTCGACATCATAGCGTCTATTATTAGGGGGGCCTGTTACGTATATCATTGAATAAACAGGCTTTGTTAGGTTATATTCGGCGGTTAATTCCTCCAAGATTCCCTTGGGAAATGAGATTTCGTTTATATTTCCTTTAGAAAATATATTAATTATGATCAATTCTCCTTGTAGTAGGGGTGTACGAAGTACCAAAGAAGTCATCTATAATACAGAAAAAAGTGTTATTATTTTTATTCGTAAGCTAATTTTAATTTATCAATATCAATTAGAGAAATTATCAATTAATTCTCAAAATAATTTTTTAATTTATTAATATGTTTTTGAAACCTTTGACCTTCATTTGTGATTAAAATTGCGGTATGTTTAACTAAGAGATCCACAATTTCGTATGGTCCGTGATAATACGGCTCGAATTTACTCTTCCTAACTTCTCTTAGGACGTAGGCTTTGTCTCCTATTTTTCCAAAAAGGGTCTTATCTTTTTGTCGTAGTTTTGTTTGGACTTAAGTTTGGACTGTAAGAGGTTTCTAGCGACCATATTTTTTATTTCTGTTAGTCTCGATATTAATTCTACTAAATATGAACCGTAAGTTTCGAGTTTTTCTTCTGAAGGAAATGAACTAGGGGTTCGGGCTGTTTTTCCGAAAATCAATTCGAAAGGAGTGAAATTCGTTGCTTCATGAACCGATGTGTTAAAAGCAAACATACAAAAGGGTAGTAATTTGTCCCAATCGTCGTAGTTTTCAAAATATTGTTTTAGAAAATCTACAAGAACTATGTGGCTTCTTTCTAAACTACCGTTTGTTTGAGGTCTGTATCCTGAAGTTGTAATTTGTTGAACTCCAAAGATCTTAGATAGTTTTCTCATGAGTTTACTTATAAATCCTCCTTTATCAGTTAGAATTGTTTTAGGGGCTCCATATTTGGAATATAATTCTGTAGCTACAGCATGTGCTATTGTTGTAGTTGAAACATCAGGAATTGCTACTGCAATACAATATTTTGATAAATGGTCTTGCATGGTAAGTATGTGGCAATTACCATCAGGAGTCGTAGGAAGTTTTCCTACTGTGTCCAAGGATACTTTATCAAAAGTGTCTAGTGGAGTATCCGTAATCAGCATTGGTTCTCTTGTTTTTACTCGAACAAGTTTTTGTTCTTGACAAGTTGGACATTTTCTTATGATTTCAGTTACTTGGTCCTTGAGACCGGTCCAGAAGAATTTTTCACGTATTCTTCGATAGGTTTTTGTGACTCCTTTGTGTCCTCCTATTTTGCTGTTATGGTACTCTTTGATTATTTCCTCTCGAATTTCTTCTTTTGGAATTGTAACTTGACCATAACATATAGTGACTTTTATTGCGCTATTTTGGAAAATTGTATCTATTATTTGTAAAAATTCTTCTTTTATTAATTCGCCAGTTAGGTCATTTCTTCTGGAAATTCTAATTTCCTTTAATTTTTCGTTTTGAAGAATGATTTTTAGTTTTTGTAATACCTCAAGGGCATCCTTTTTTATTAATGGATCAAAATGATTGTGTTTCACTATTAAGGCAATAATATAATATTAATATTATACTGTCCTCTAGAAGTAATTAGTATTTGTCCCTTTTGAGGGTTTTTTAATTTTATTTCTTGAGGATTAATTGCTCCGATGTTAATGAGTAATCTTCCTAAAGGAGTTATAAATTCGCAATCGGCAGACAGAAAATGAGCGTAATTATTTCGATAGTAGGTTAGATTTTCTCTACAACTGTTTACGTTCAATGTTAAGGATTCTTTTATTTTGTTTTTTATTTGTGGAATTTCTGGTGGAATGCTATTAATAGATGTTTCTAATTTTGACCTAATTGTTGTTTGTTTTTTTAGTGGTTCGTTATTTGATGATTGATTTTCTTCATCTGGTTCTTAAGATTCATAGGTTTCTTCTGGTATTATGGGATGTTTGAAGGGTGTCGATATTACAAGAGGTTGATTAAAGTTCCGAGGGAGGGTAAAGGGCTCCAGAAGAAGGGTTACGGGTTTTAGTGGGTCGGGCTGGTAGTAGGTCGCCAGTGTATTAAATTTAATTTTTTATAGATTTATTTTTCTTTTTTTATATTTCCTTTTGTTTTATCATACCAACCCCACATAACCTTGGAGTGCGGAATCCAAGGTATCTGTAGGCAGATTTCCCAAAAGTCCCTAAGCAAAAAAAAAAAAAAAAAAAAAGGGTGTTATTGGTCTTCTAGTTTGATCTGCAAAAGCTACATTTTTTCCTTTATTAACATCCTTCGTGATTTGTTTCTTTTTACTTGTATTATCATTTTCAATACTTTGTATCATATCGGTTAATTCTTGTATGTCTTTATGAGCACCTTTTAGAATTTCGTTTAACTTTTCTGCAAAATCTGAATGACTTCCAGGTATGCATTCATTTGCTGCATTTTGAATTTCAGGGTCATCATTTCCAACAGAGGCATTAAGCCAATCTCTAGGTGTTAATTCTTTTTCCGTTAACCAATCTTCATGTTGAGCCATCGATTCATCAAATTGGGCTATTGATTTTTCTAATTCTTTTGCTATTTCTTTCCTTGTTTTTGGAATTTGTCGTTCTTCTTCTTCTAAACTATCTTCGCTTCCACTTAAAGGAGGGCTTACTATTTTCACTACTTCTTTACTTGTTGTTGATTCTGTAATAAATTCATATTGTTCGAAAGGTGCTGTGGGGGGTGCGCTTTTTGGTGCATATGGGTCATAAAGAGGTGTAGGTATGACCAAACTAGGTAGAATACTTTTGCTCTTTTAACGTATAGGTGGTTGTTCTCTCTCATCAGAGTCAGAGCTTGAGGACTCATCTTTCGTGAGTTTTGTTTTTAAAGGTCGTGGTTGTTGTTTATTTCGTTGAGCGACGCGTTGTCCAATTGTGCTTTTCTCTAATAATTTTGTATTTGTGGCTATTTTCTTTGTAGGTTTCATAATGCTTTTAATTTTTGTTGGTTGTTTGAGAGTTTTTTCTTTTTGTGTTGAACTATTAGCAATTCCGGAACTTGTGGATGGAGCTGCAAGTTTAGGATTTGTAGATTGTCTTGTGTGTACAAGGATTTGTGCCTGTTTGCTTGTATTCGATTCTTCTATTGTAGTTTCAATGGGATTTCTTGATAGGGCGTCTGCATTATGATTTAATTTTCCTGGTTTGTACTTAAATTCCTACTCGTAATCTCGTAGCTTCAATCTCCATCGAACTAATCGTTGTCCAGGATCTTCAATTGAATTAATCTATTTTAATGGTTCATGATCACTTACCAATGTAAACTTTTTGCCGTAAATATATGGTCTAAAGTGATTAACTGCATAAAGAACAGCTGAACATTCTTTTTCGGTGGTAGAATAATTTTGTTCAGGTGCATTCAATACTCGTGAAAGATATGCTATAGGTAAATCAATTCCATCCTTATCTTGACTAAGAACAGCGCCTATTGCGAAATCTGATGCGTCTGTTGTTATTGTGAACATTTTGTTGTAATCGGGATATTGAAGTATAGGGCTCTTACATAACATTAATCTAAGTTTCTTAAAACTTTTATCTTCTTCTGGTCCCCATTCAAATTTTACGTTCTTTTCCAATAGATTTGAAAGTGGTTTTGCTTTTGCAGAGAAGTCTTTTATGAATCTTCGATAATAACCCGCAAAACCTAGAAATTGTTTTACATTTCTGGGTGTCTTTGGTGTCGGAAATTGCTGTACTGCTTCTATCTTTTTAGGATTGGGTTTTACACCATCGCTACTAATTATGTGTCCCAAATATGCTACTTCTCTGCATAAGAATTCGCATTTTTCAGGTTGTAATGTTAAATTTGCATTTTTTAATCTTTGTAATAATCGTTTTACTTTTGTTCCATGTTCTTCTAAATTTTCAGCATAAATTAATATATAGTCTAGGTAAACAAATAGTTCTATACCTTGTTAACCAAGTAATACTTGATCCATTAATCTTTGAAATGTTGCTGGGGAATTTTTTAATCCCATCGGCATTCGTACGTATTCGTAATGTCCATGTACTGTTGAAAATGCTGTTTTCTGTCTATCTTCATGATCTAGTTCTATTTGATGAAATCCACTTGCTAAATCGAAAACTGAGAAATACTGAGCTTGGCCCAAGGAATCGATTACACTTGTAATATGAGGCAGTGGGTAAAAATCTCCTACTTTCTTATCATTAAGGGCTCTAAAATCAATAACTATTCTCCATTTCTTTTTTTCAGTCCCATCTATTTTCTTAGGTATGATAAGAAGTGGAGAGTTGTATGGTGAAGCAAAAGGCTTTATGGCTCCTGATGCCATTCGATCTATAACCTTGTCTATTTCTTCCTTTTGGGCAGGAGAAAATCTATAAGGTCTAGTATGAATAGGAATCTCATCTACAGTAATAATTTTGTGTTTGACTTTATTAGTTGGGTTTAAAGGTTCACCTGTTAAGTGAAAACTTTCAGAAAATTCTTTTACTATGTCTTTGACATGTTCTTGTTCTTCTTCGTTTAAATGATCTAGTCGCAAGCTGTTGATAATGTCTTAGGGTGATTCTTATCTAGGCGATGTTTCCAAATCTTCGGTCTCACCCCAAAAAATTAATCAAGGTATAAAAAAAATGTCTGAAAGTTTGAAGCAAATCGAACAATATTAACACGTGCCTCTAGTCGACTGAAATTTTAAATGGAAAATACATGTAATTTTTCGTGGAAATCACAAAAAGTTTTTTCTAGCTTATACAAATTTATTTACAATTCTCTAACTTTGGGTTCTTTTAGTACATGATAAGAGGTAAAACTTCCAATTTTTCTAAAAATTTTTTTAAAAAGAATTTGCTCCATTTATAAGATTGATGAATATGCCGCTATCACAGTAAACAGGACTACATATTAAGCCTTATAGATGCATAAATTTATTCATTCATTTAACCCTTTTACACCCAGACAAAATTGTCCGGTTAAAAAAACACGAGTGTAACGTTTTTTATAGTTTTAGGGGACGCTGATTACGAATCTAAAGTCAGATTTTCAAAATTTTCAAAATTCAAAATGGCGGAACCACGATGGCTAAAGACAAATGTAAAAAAAATTAATTCGGGGTCGCTGATCACGAATATGACATCATTTTTTAAAAACTCAAAATGGAGGATCCAATATGGCGGACGATTTTTTAAAAATTGTTTAGTTTTACCTTAAACTTGTCACTCGGGGGTTTTAGGGATCGTGGATGACGAATCTGATATTAGTTTTTAGAAATTCAAAATGGCCAGTTCACTGATTACAAATTCGGTAATAGTTTTTTAAAATTCAGAATGGCGTTTGCAAATATGGTTGATGAGATTTTTCAAAATTTATTTAGATTTGCTTGATACTTACTTTCAAAAGTTAATGCTGTTTAGAAATCTAAGATCAATTAGATAAAAAATGAGTTGCTGACATTCTAAATTTAAAAATAGACTAATTTCGAATTTTTAAAAACTAACATCAGATTTGTCACCGGCGATCCCGAAAACCCCCGAGTGACAAGTTTCAGGTAAAACTAAATAATTTTTAATAAATCGTCCACCATATTGGATCAGACATTTTGAATTTATAAAAACTCACATCAGATTCGTCATCAGCGATCCCAAAAACCCCCGAGTGACAAGTTTCAGGTAAAACTAGACAATTAAAAAAAAACTTCCGCCATATTAGATCCGACATTTTGAATTTTTAGAAACTGATGTCATATTTGTAATCAGCGACCCCAAAAACCCCCGAGTGATAAGTTTCATGTAAAACTAAACCATTTTTAAAAAATCGTCTGCCATATTGGATCCGCCATTTTGAATTTTTAAAAAATGATGTCATATTCGTAATCAGCGACCCCAAAACCCCCTGAGTAACAATTTTCAGTCGATTTTAAAATGTTTAAAAAATTCGTGATTTTTAACAATAATTTATGAATTTTTTTAAACAATAGGAATTTTTTAACATGATCTAGGTAACATCTTTTTAAAGCCCTATTCTTCCAGAAGAGAACGCACTAAATTTGACTCAAAAATATTAATTTTTGTCAAAGATATTGAGGTTTTTGTAGGTGGGACGTATATGTCCCATGGGCGTGAAAGGGTTAAAGAACGATGCTGAAAAATGGACAAAATTTGCCCCCGAAGGGGATTGTAAAAGAAGTATATGTTTTTATAGATTTTGACCTGCTGAATCCGAAAATCACCCTTAGAAAGTTCTAAACCTTCGGGAAAGGGTTGAAAAACCACCCTTAACTCAGAGACACCGTTTTCAATAAACAACAGTAAAATATGATAAAATTATGTAAATAAGAAACGTTTACACTATAATTTAATAAATTAAGGTAACAGTAATAACAACCGCATAATTTAAATCACGATTACGACCCTTGCAGTTTAAAAAACTACCCCATCATACATCAACACTTATGCCAAAAACCCAAAAAGTTATAAAACGTCAATATATTGATACATAACAAAGCAATAATTAATCCTTTAAAAATAAACAACGTTTACCACTACTGTAGAAATATCGGCCACCCCTTAAAATGTTAAAAAACCACCCCTAAACAACCAAAAACGAAAAAAAAACTTAAAATGTCATGGACTAAGATTCTAATGTTTTTGCTGAAGAGTTATCCCTACCAATAACAAATAACCCTTAATCATGATCAATAACTACCCCTATATCATTCCTAAAAAATTACCTCCGAAGTTACAAATTAAAACCCAAATTATTTTGCTATTTATGACACTTTAAATAAATATTTGATATGGTGATAATCAATTTATTGCAATCAATAAAGAAGACACATAAAATATTCAAACCTTGAAGGTACAGTCTTTGGTGGTCCAATTAATAAAGATCAGAGTTTATGAGATAAAACCACTGAAGGTAAGAAACATTGTAGTCCAATCAATAAATATAAGGGTTATCAGGTCCAATCACTAAAGATAAGAAACATTGTTGTCCAATCAATGAAGATCAGGGTTATGGGATCCAACAACTGAAGGTAAGAAACATTGTTAACTAATTAATGAATATCAGGGATATCAGGTCCAACCACTGATTGATTGGACAACAACGTTTCTTACCTTCAGTGGTTGGATCTGATAAACCTTATCTTCATTGATTGGACAACAATGTTTCTCACCTCCAGTGGTTGGACCTGATAACACTGATCTTCATTGAGTGGTCAACAATGTTTCTTACCTTCAGTGGTTGGACCTGATAACCCTGATCTTCATTGATTGGTCAACAATGTTTTTACCTTCAGTGGTTGGACCTGATAACCCTGATCTTCATTGATTGGAAAACAATGTGTCTTACCTTTAGTGGTTTGATCTGATAACCCTGATCTTCATTGATTGGACAATGTTTCTCACCTCCAGTGATTGAACCTGATAACATTGATCTTCATTGAGTGGTCAACAATGTTTTTTACCTTCAGTGGTTGGGTCCCATGACCCTGATCTTCATTGATTGGAAAACAATGTATCTTACCTTTAGTGGTTTGATCTGATAATCCTGATCTTCATTGATTGGACAATGTTTCTCACCTCCAGTGGTTGGACCTGATAACATTGATCTTCATTGAGTGGTCCACAATGTTTCTTACCTTCAATGGTTAGATCCAATAGCCCTGATCTTTATTGATTGGACCACCAAAGACTGTACCTTCAAGGTTTGAATATTTTATGTGTTTTCTTTATTAATTGCAATAAATTGATTATCACCATATCAAATATATATTTAAAGTGTCAGAAATAGCAAAATAATTTGGTTTTTAATTTGTAACTTCGGAGGTTATTTTTTAAGGATGATATAGGGGTAGTTTCTGATCATAATTAAGGGTTGTTGAGTTAATGGTAGATGTAACAATAGTTGCTTATTTGTTATTGGTAGGGATAACTCTTTAACAAAAACATTAGAAACTTAGTACATAACATTTTAAGTTTTTTTCGGTTTTGGTTGTTTAGGGGTGGTTTTTTAACATATTTAGGGTGGCCGATATTCCTGCAGTAGTGGTAAACGTTGTTTATTTTAAAAGGATTAATTATTGCTTTGTTATGTATCAATATATTGCCGTTTCATACCTTTTTGGGGGTTTGGCATAAGTGTTGATGTATGAGGGGGTAGTTTTTTAAACTGCAAGGGTCGTAATCGTGATTTAAATTATGCGGTTATTATTTCTGTTACCTTAGTTTATTAAATTATAGTGTAAACATTTCTTATTTAATAATTTTATCATATTTTACTATTTTTTATTGAAAATTGTGTCTCTGAGTTAAGGGTGGTTTTTCAACCCTTTCCCTAAGGTTTAGAACTTTCTTAGGTTGATTTTCGGATTCAGCAGGTTAAAATCTATAAAAACGTATACTTCTTTTACAATCCCCTTTGGGGGCAAATTTTGACCATTTTTCAGCATCGTTCTTTGACGAAACACGGTACTGGGAGGTTTTCGGGTCGCTGATTACGAATCTGAGGTCATTATGAAAAAAATTCAAAATGGCGGATCGAATATGGCGGACATCAAAAATAAAAAGTCGTTCAATTGGACTGAAACTCGGTACACGGGGGTTTCTGGGGTCGCTGATTACGAATCCGAGGTTAGTTTTAAAAAATTCAAAATAGTGGATCCAATATGGCGGACATAAAAATAAAAAGTCGTTCAATTAAACTGAAACTCGGTACTCAGAGGTTCTTGGGGTCGCTGATTACAAATCATTTTGAAAAATGTCATTTTGAAGAAATTCAAAATGTCTGATTTAATATCGCGGTTATTCTTACTCGTTCTGAGCTTTTCTAAGATTTTAAAAAGAAAATTTTTGAATGCCATTGAAGGCTGAGTATCTCTGCCTTTCAGAAGAGAGAAAATGTTTTCTGGAATTTCATATAAATAGTTGACTAAGAGGTCCTTCTTAGTTTTAATATGTGCCATAGAAAAGGGACCACAAACAAGAAAAAAAGCAAAAAAATTAAAAAACGAAAGAAATAAAAACAGAAGAATCCAAAAAAAAATAAAAACAAAAAAATGGAACTAAAATCTCGTCACGTCCTCGCCGCCAGTTCCGGGTAACGCTAAGAACGAGTAAGAATAACCGCGATATTAAATCAGACATTTTGAATTTCTTCAAAATGACATTTTTCAAAATGATTTGTAATCAGCGACCCCAAGAACTTCCGAGTACCGAGTTTCAGTTCAATTGAACGACTTTTTATTTTTATGTCCGCCATATTGGATCCGCTATTTTGAACTTTTTAAAACTAACCTCGGATTCGTAGTCAGCGACCCCAGAAACCCCCGAGTACCGAGTTTCAGTCTAATTGAACGACTTTTTATTTTTGATGTCCGCCATATTGGATCCGCCATTTTCATTTTTTTTCATAATGACCTCAGATTCGTAATCAGCAACCCGAAAACCTCCCAGTACCGTGTTTCGTCAAATTTAAATGAATGAATAAATTTATGCATCTATAAAGGTTAATATATATTCCTGTTTACTGTGATAGCGGCATATTCATCAAGCTTGTAAATGGAGCAAATACTTTCAAAAAAATTTTGTAAAATTAGAAGTCTTACCTCTTATCATGTACTAAAAGAACCCAAAGTTAGAGAATTGTAAATAAATTTGTATAAGCTAGAAAAAACTTTTTGTGATTTCCACGAAAAATTGCATGTATTTTCCATTTAAAATTTCAGTCGACTAGAGGCACGTGGTAATATTGTTGGATTTGCTTCAAACTTTCAGGAAAATTTTTTTTTTATACCTTGATTAATTTTTTTGGGTGAGACCGAAGATTTGGAAACATCGCCCAAATAAGAACCACCCTAATAATGGCTGCAATGCGGTCTATTGGTTCTTCAAATTCTTCGTCTGATGAATTTTCATCTAGTTCTTCGCCTGGTAATCGATAAATAATAGTCAAAAGGGATGAGTTCTTGGAGTGGAACATCTATTTCTACGTCCTCTACTGTGGTATTTATTGCAAAAATGTGGCACAATCCATTATTGTTGCTTACTATGCCTTCTCCTATTATAAGACCTTCTTCTGTTTTTATTAATGGTAAATAACCTTCTTTTACCTCTTTATTTGATACTTCTATTGGTATCACTTGTCGGACTCTGGCTGTGATGGTTAGTCCTCTTCTTTTGTTTTCTTTATTTTCCACTTAATTTTCTCTGCACATGATTGATTCAACGTCTTGAAAAAATATGGGGTTTACTGGATTTGTGTGAGTAACAATAGAATTATGTCAAAAGGAAATTTCGGCCTTTTCTTGTCGAAGATATTCTCGTCCTAATATACCGTCAGAATGTAAGGGAAAATGAAATTGGTATGGCTTCGTTTATTGTTACGTTCAATTCTGGTTGTAAAATATCTAACTTTTTTAAATTTACGGTTTATAATGAATTTTTATTTAACTATCTTCGAATAGTGCAAACAAACATTTTCTCGGAATTCGGTTAGTCCTATAGATTCTAGTTAAAAAAAAGAATATTAATTTTAACAGTACCTTGGCTTATAGAAGTGAGCTCCAACAAAATCCCTCACATATTGTCCAATTGTAGTACAAATTGTATATATATATATATTGTGAAGTTTCTGAGATATCGAAAATAAAAAAGTGACCAAGGAATTAAAATTGGAGTACAGAAATACTTATCTCAAAACAGGTGTATACTAAACATTCCACCTGAGGAAGTAATAAGATACTTTTCTGAAATAAGTTGAATGAAATGAAATTGTTTTGGTGAGTTGATTTAATATTGCCCATCACAGCACACAATTTATACAATTACACATTCATTTTGATACTACATGATATTGTGCAAAAGAATAGATTATTGTTTTTTTATAATTGATAACAAGCATATCAAATTAAAATTGTCATTTGGTTTAAATATATACAATTGATAATAATAAATCATATATTATTTTAACTATATGGAATAGCGTATCATTGAAATCTTACACCTATTACAAAATATTTTCCTTCCTTTATATTCAAGTAAATACCGTCTA
This sequence comes from Leptopilina heterotoma, assembly GCF_015476425.1. Lineage (NCBI taxonomy): Eukaryota > Metazoa > Arthropoda > Insecta > Hymenoptera > Figitidae > Leptopilina > Leptopilina heterotoma. Next base: position 3,025,770 of record NW_025111054.1, read on the forward strand.
ATCGGAACTATTGACCAGATAACAGTTTAAGAAAGGATCCACTACCTTTTAATATTTTTTATTCTGAAGAGCAAATACGTTTACCTTGAGATATTTAATTTTTGACTTTTATTCTCTTTAATTTGTCAAAAGTATTTTTTCAATATAGTTAAAGTAAGAATTGTTTGAAATAAGATTTATTTTGTTAATTAATGAATAATCAAATTTATATCTAACAAAATTGGCGGCAGCGGTGGGATTCTTTTCTTCTATTTATGGTGAAAAAAAAATTGTAAATAAAATAACATAAAAAATTATATTACATACTGTAACGCGGCATTTTATTTGCCGCGTACAAATTAATATTCCTTAAATAATAGACTTTAAATTATTATTTATTAGACTTTAAATTGAATTGATTCACGTCAAACTGAGAATCAACAATCATTTTCTCCTTCTGAGAAAACTTACTTTAAATTTTTCCACTACTGCAAAATTTAGTTTCTCTTAAAATAATGTTATTTAAACCTGAAAATTAGCGAACCGTCAGATCGCTGGTCAACACTATTGCTATTAAACATAAGAAGGTGATACTCGATTTATCATTTCATGTCCACTGTCATCGCGAGATCCGGATTTTCAATCTTCGGGATCACTGCCGAGAGATTGCTTCGTATTCCAACAAGTAATGTTTTTACTTGTAATCATTACGGGTCACACGAAGTGACAAAAAGGCGAAAGTCCATCGACGAGGACATCAGCTGTCAAAACACTGGCTGCAGCCATCTTGCGAACCGGACGTCGTCGCGCAGTGCCCCTCGCGGAGACTAAACGAACTTTCATGAACTCTTTTTTTTGACGGTCGATAAATGACCTGAATTACTTACTGTCGCGCATCGATTACCTACCGAAAATCTTTGTATCAAGTGCGCGTGAGACTCACCACGAAGCCGAGATGCGCGTCTGCTTCAGCGTCCCCGTCGGCCATTTAATGATTCTCAATTTGGCGTCGTTTAATGACAGGTCGCAGTAGACCATTTTGAATTAAAATAAAATTAAAAAGTTTAATAAGTTGTGCCTACTTCCCAAGGATGAGCCGAGGAACAATGCGGGGGCGTCGGCGCATCTCCGGTGAGTCTCAAAAGTAATAATGTGTTGTCTCCTGACAAACAATCGATAAAAAATAAACGTGTCAATTTTCTTTGTTTCACGACATTTCTGTAATTTGAACAGGTCCCGTCTGGACCTGTAATTTATTATTATTAAATCAAAATTTAAACATTAACTGGTGATTTCTCTTACCCCGCGCTCTCCTTGAAAAGATTGAGCTAGCGTAAAATTAATTAAATTTTAGGTTTGAATTTTTTTTTCCATAAAATATCTCTGGCGTTCGGGCATAAATTCAAACAACAAAGTAACGTGTGCTTTTATTTAGTTTGTTGATTCGGAAATAAATAAAAATAAATTCTTGAAATAAAATAACCTCATTTAGAGCAATAAAATTAGTAATAATTTCTCAAATATTAACAACAATAATAAGACACCCGTTATAATACATACAAATACTCTCTATATAATATATACATACTTTGAACTGATTTATTGCTTCATAAATTTTAATTATTGTGAAATATTTTCTTGCATTTTTATATTTTCAGGATAACGGCATTTTAAGACATTTTTGTAAAGTGCGGGTAGTTAGAAGTTTTTTTTACTCGCTAACGTCGAGTTTAGGGAACGGTAACTACCCTTGCAATCGGCAAGCACTGGTTTCCTCAATAAATCGATCCCAATTCCTCGAATAAAAAACAACCTTGTCGGAAGTGTGTAGGCACTTGGACAAGTGAAAGGTCTAAATAATTTTTTTTACAAAAATCTACAACGGTCGAGTAGGAATTATTTTTAGAAAGAGAAATAGTTTAAAACAGGATTTTCTTTTATGTTAGGTTGGACGAAATATCGTTCTAATCGTTGAAGGTTTTCTTCCACAGTAATTATATAGAGAATTTTTATATGAACAATTTTTATTCTTGTCTTAAATAAAAAAAAATTTCTTTTTTTGGTATAAATTAAGTAAATAAATAAAAATCACAAACAAGAACTTAATTAAATTCTTTTTATTAAAGAAAAAAAATAAGAGATTTTTTTCTTTTAAATAGAATATTATTATTTTATGCAAGTGATGAAATAAGCAGAGTGCAATATACTCATGAAGTGAAACCTGATACATTATAGAAATAAGTATTTTTCTCTTGAGAAAATTATTTCTTGCATAAATATTCAAAATAATAAATTTGACGGATAAATCTAAAATTTTTATTTTATGAAAAATAAAAAAAATAATAAATAAAATAAATAAATTTTTTTTATATATAAACTTCCTTTTACAAGACGAGTTCAAGGCAACCAAACTTTTGCTGAACACGCAAAGAAGATACTATTGCAAGAGTTGAGGTCGGTCAAGATCAGAAATATAACTAAAAAAGAATAAAAGTAAATTTCACTTATTACTAAACTTGAATTAAATTGTCATTAATATCACGATTATTTTATTTTCTCTCACTATCAAATAAAATATCCTAAATTTCAGTTTAATGTTTCCTCAGTTAAATAGAATAATTTCTAGATTTTCAGGAGATGAAATATCTGAATTGAAGGAAAGATTGGAAGCTATGGAAGAATTCAGTCAGAGATTATCATTACAGTTTAGAGTATTAGATTGCAACATTGATAGAGTAGAAAAGCGCGGAAAATTTTTAGTTAAATGGTTATTTGCATTAAGCGATTCTAAGAACAAATTCAGCGGTATCCGACTTACACGAAATTTCTCACACTTATGTGCAGTTAAACAGAAAATTAGAAACAATACAAAGATCTTTAATTTTGATACAATATATGGTTAGAAAGCAGGATCATAAAACAAGAGTAATAGGTAAGGACATAGAATAAATTACTGAACGTTTCAATCAAATTGGCCTATGAGCAAAAGAAATATGAAAAAACAAACCAATTCTAAGCCTTCTATCGACAATCCAGAGTTAGTTTGGTACAAAAAACAAAACACAATCATTAGTATTAAAGGCAATTAAAGAATTTAGATTAATTGTATTCTTTTTATATATATAAATTGTGGAAATTAATACTTAGTTATAACGGTCTTATTTAATTTTATAGTTTCAAAAGAATAAAATAAAATATAAACATAGTGACAAACAAGGAGATAAGAAAAGAATAGCGCCGGTTAGAAGCAAATACGATCTAGAAAAGGTCAATTTAGTAAAACGAGCCTTGTTCAAGGAAAGCTTACAGGATCAAGATTTGGGTAATATAAATAGTGTTTTTAAAAAAATAATAGAAAACATAGATAGTCTAACGTTACGGGAATAAAAGATTAGGATCAGTTTTTTTTTCTTTTTTTCTTACTAATTAAAATTTGTTTAGATAAATTGAATCGAGATTACACAAACTACAAAGAATCGGTAGTTATTTTTAAAAAAAATTTTAACTAAATAGATAAACAAAAAAAATAATTTGGAAAAGAATACAGAATAGTGGGAGGAATAATACTTATTATAGAAGAACAAGAAATTTAGTTTCAAGTTGTTGAGACAACACAAACTACAACAGTAGACAAAGAATTAGCTATTATAGGTTGGAAACAAGCAATTAGTTCGGGTTGAATAGAACACCATTTATGAGACTAGCTGCCAGGTGATTTGATTAAAAAAAAATTATTTTTTTGGAAAGTTATTAATTCCAAACGACATTTTTTTAATATAAAAAAAATATAATAAAAAAAACACAAAAATGAATTTAGGAGATAATGGCCCACCACCAGGGCAACCAAGGGGTAACGGTCCATAAGGAGGGGGTCCCCCTAACAGGCGTGAAATAGATTTAAACAATACTATGATATCACAATTATATTCGACTCGCACAGATATAGGATTTCCACCGGCAGTACCAAATCCAGGATCACCTCAAGCAGTAAATGCCAAAAATGCGAACATTATAATAGCGCAATCGTTTAAAAATATACAACTTTTACAAAGGGCAGTAAGACAAATACCAGAATTTGACGGTTACAACATCTATGTAGCTGATTTTATTCAAGATGTGATACATGCATCTTCCCAAGTCCCTGCGATTTGCGAACCAGATTTAATTACTGATGTTTTCAGCAAATTAAGAAAAAGTGCTAGGAATTTAGATGAGTTATTAGATCTTTTAAAAGACAGATTTGCTTCCGGATTCTCTTATGAGACTTATTTTTTAAAAATTATTGAGTTGAAAATGCAAAGAGATGAGGATATCAATGCACTTTTTGATAGGGTACAATCATATGTAAGAGGTATTAAAGCAGCCTTGTCTGACGATAATGCCACCGCAGTTATAGCAACATCAATGCCCATTTTTCAAAATACAGCATTAAAGTCATTCATTAATGCATTACCTGACGACATTTCTCAAGCCGTTGCTTTTCAAGATCCAGACAATTTAGAGGACGCCCGTAAGTGTGCAAAAAAGGCAGCAGAAAGGAAAATTCGTCCCAACTATCGAGAAGCGACTCCGCATCGGTCTAACAGTATAGAATCACACCCTAGAATATATAAAGAGAATTGGAGAAATCATTCGAGAGATAGAGATGTAGAACATACAATGGACTACAATCGCTCTAGAAGGGACAATTATTATAATCAGAGGGATCAGCAAAATAGATATATGCAAGATAGTAACCGGTCCCCATATAGAGAAGATTATCGTAGTTACAACATAGAACAAAATAGAAGACAAGAAGGGGGTTATTCGGATAGAAGATTATATAATCCCAATGACTCTACCAATAGCATCAATCAAAGATCTCAAAATTTTACCAATCAAGGCAATAATCTAGATAATATTCAAAGATCTAATAGTTCGGTATCACCTGCTAGACAAAGCTCATCCAGCAATTTAAACTGGGAGACAGTTCGTCTGAACGGAGCGACGACGAGCTTAAACAATTTGACGCGTCCGACAATAGTCAGGTTCAGCGATCAGTAGCTATATTTAATATAAATGAAATAACTTCCGAATCACCCATGGTAAAATTAGAGGGAAATTATATTTTTGAAAATAAGGCCAGTTTTTTTGTAGATTCAGGATCGGACATAAACATTATTAAAAGTACAGCTTTAAAAGGAGATGCCCCTATCCAAACATCGGAAACAATTTTTTTACAGGAGTCACTATGACAAAAGTATATACGATAGGTACTGTAGAAATAAGTATCAATGACATGGAACATCTATTCCATGTAGTTGAACCAAGTTTTTCTATTTCGGCACAGGGAATAATAGGAAGACCGTATCTATAGCAGGAAAGAGCAATTGTCAATTTTTTTATAACACTTTAATAACATCCTCTCAACCAACGAATCCAATTCCATTCGTAGATTTAGAGTCGAAACAAGATAGTAAGGGTAATTGTAAAGTCATGGCAATTAACCCTACAGAAAGAGATATAACTATTTCTGTTATGCCACAAGAACTTCTGCCTTTCGAGTATGTAGATTTAGAAAATATAGAAAATTTTACAACTCAAGAAAATCAGAAAAAACAGGAGCAAATGAGAATTACTCAAATTTTAAGTAAAATGAAATTAGAGCACCTGAACATAGAAGAATTAGATTATGTAAAAAATGGGTAAAATTAGGTCAAGATAGATTTCTATTGCCAGGCGACAAATTACCGGTTACACCACTAGTACAGCATCATATTCCACTCGCGGATGAGAAACCAATTAGATGCAAACAATATAGGCAATCTCCCGAGTGCGAACAGGAAGGGGTAAAATTAGTAAATAAAATGTATGCAGATGACTTGTTAGTAAAATCAAATTCAAGCTATAATTCACCATTCCTCATAGTTCCCAAGAAAGCGGACGCCCAGGGAAATAAAAAATGGCGTCTAGTGATAGATTTTAGGGCTTTTAACGAAAAAATGGAGGGGGACAGTTACCCCATGCCTCTAATTAGCACTATACTTGAGCGCTTAGGAGGTGCTAAATATTTTTCCGTTTTTTATCTAGCTATGGGTTATCACCAAATAGGGACAGCCGAAGAGGATCAGCAAAAAACCGCATTTTCATATAGTCGGGGTCATTACCAATACAAAAGAATGCCCATGGGTATAAAAAATGCAGCCCCCACCTTTCAGCGATTAATGGATAATGTGCTCTCGGGTCTACAGGGGGCAGTGTTATTTGTGTATTTAGACGACATAATAGTTTTTTCAAACACTTTAGAAGAACATGACAAAACTATTGGTCGAATGATAGAAAAATTGCGGTTCGCAAAATTAGCCATGCAACCAGAGAAATGCGAATTTTTATGTAAAGAAGTCGCGTACCTAGGACATGTTGTAGGAGAAAACAGAATTAGGGCAGACCCTAAAAAATTAACAGCTATAAAAGACTTCCCTACTCCTAAAAATCAGAAATCTATCAAAGAATTTCTAGGTATTACCGGTTACTATAGGAAATTTATAGCCAACTACGCTAAAATAGCGTTGCCGCTATATAACTTGTTAAAAAAAGACATAACTTTCAAATGGGGAACCGAACAAAAACGTAGTTTAAATCAACTAAAACGAGCTTTGTGTAGGAATCCTATTTTACAACATCCAGACTTTTCCAAAATTTTCAAACTAACAACAGATGCTTCTGAACATGCAATTAGTGCAGCGATAACACAAGAAATAGACAAAATGGATCTACCAATAGTCTATTTCTCGAAAACACTAGTAGGAACTGAAAATAATTATGATGCCACAGAAAAAGAGTGTTTAGCAGTAATAAATTCGTTAGAAAATTTTAGACCATTTTTGTATGGAAGAAAATTCATATTATCTTGCGATCATGAACCTCTAAAAATCATAAACGACGCTAGGAAACCCACGGCCAGAATGACTAAATGGTTACTAAGATTACAGGATTATCAATACGATTTCGAGTGTAAACCTGGCAAAATAAATCTTTGGTTAAGGGGTCTATCGGAAAATCCAACATTAGGCGATTTAGAAAAACAAAATAAGGGAAGTTCTACCACCAGCGAAAGTAGTGACAATGAGGTTATGTTAGAAAATACGGAAACAAAAGAAAAAGTAGAAACGAAAGAAACTAAAGTTTTCCCAATAAGTAGCGGAGCCAGTGGCTCAAAATTAAGGGCAGGTCAGGTTTTAAATAAACTTTTAGACAAAAATAAAGAAAAACAGAGAGTAGATAGTCTAACAAAAGAACAAAAATCAAAAAAAAATGTTTCAGCTTCGAGTAAAATTAGAGCATCATCAGACTCTTCGGCAATTAAAGGACCCGCTAAAGATATACTATTTAAGCCAAAAAGAGGTAGGCCACCAAGAAAAACCAAACCCAAAGAAACAGCCCCCATTATAGACGACGGACCAGTAGCAACTAGGCTCAGACCGAGAATAAAGAAACAAACACCTGTAGCAAGCGTAGAAACTACAGAATTCCCCCCTGAACTAACAATCTCAAGTAGTGATGAGACTAGCGAAGAAGAAGAATTCTATGTAGGACCTCAGGAAATACTTATACCTAAACAAGACTATAGTGTTTTACCCTCGTTAAACGAAACTCGTTTAGATACAGAAAGTGAAGAGTCAAGCGAAGATGATGTTTTTTACGATATAGGTAGCCCCTTGACAGAAAATAAAATAGGAATATACATGAGCCCTACAATAGACACAACAGATGACGAAGACGATGAAAATGACATCACAATCAGCGAATTGAATGACATAAAAAACCCCCCGACAAGGAAATGATAGATGATATTAGAAATTCAATTAAAAAATTCGATGCGTCCTTATTAGAGCACCAAAGTTATTTTTGGGATAATGAAATGTTTGAGCGCAACGAAACGAGTAACGAAGACACTATACATAACCCAAGTTTAGAAAGAAGCGAATTTAAAAATGGATTAGAAGAGGAAGGTATAGCAATGGACAACATTATTTCTGAATTACGAGAAATAACCAAAGAAATCGAAAATCCTTCAAATTATCCTCCAGACTCCTCTCAGTTTCCCACCGAAGCGGTAACGATAAATGAAAAGGAACCTAAAGTAACGGAAAACAGACAAACAGTTACAAACGATACGCCGCTATTTCTAAACAAGCCCAAAGCCCAGTCAACACCTTTCCCATTCGATTCTACTCTAGAGAAAACCGAGACAATTACGGGAACGTAAAATAAAAAAGAACGTATAGTATGTACCTAGAAAGCTAATTGAAAATAGGAACAGCAATACAACAGAAAAACTGACAGAAAAACCTCAACAAAAAACCCAAAATGACATAGGAATAGGTTTAGCAATTCATTTAATAAACGACATCTGTTTTCCCAAGAAAACCCAAGAAGAACAAATGAAGAGTTTATGTTTGAAAGTTCGAAAGTGATATCTTACGACCGCGAAGCCCTTACTAGTAAAAGAGATAACTACGTACATTTTATGTCAAGAGACATCGAACCTAGCACGTCTATTTCCAAATCAATGGCAGCAATAGGGGGTATAGATTTAATAGATATTAAAACAAAAAAACCTAAAATAGGACAAATACTAATCACACCTAGGGGAAAATATAACATTTATACCGTTATCGTAGCAAATAATTATGATGATAGAATACATTTAGAAAACTTAGAAGAAATATTTAGTAATCTTAGATATGTACTACTTAAGGACAAAATAACCCATCTTAGGATATCAAGATATGGGGATCTATTAGAAGGTGTATTCCACGTCAGTTCAACACAAAAAATTTTATTAGGTTTTGGGATTTGGTTGAAATTGGGTAGATTATATCCTCTGGTGGTAGTTAATAAAATCCCCAAGCGATTTTAAAAAATTTCAAAAATTGGCGGACATATTGGATTTTTAATTTTTTTGTACTTTTTTTTGAAAAATATATATCTCTGCTTCTTCTTAACGGATTTTATTTTATGACCTCTTAAATTGTTCGTATTGAGATATACTTTTATTTAAAAAATTAAAATTAAAAAAATTATTTAAATTTTTTGTTTAAAAAATTAATTTAATTTTTTGAAAAGCCATAGAAAAAATATGCTACCTTCAATTTTGATCATTTTTTTTACCATTTGTAGCCATAAATGTGTTGAACTTGTCCTGAAATTTTCATCGTGGGACAGCCAGTAGTTTTTGAGAAAAAAAAATAAAACGTAAATCCTCGCATAGCGCTGTAGCGCTCAGTTTTAATGCCGCACGATTGTAAATGGAATTTTAATAAAAGTACGAGTTTTTATTAACCCTAGAACTAAAATATGATTTTTTTATGGACTAACGAAAAACTAGGGTGGTTTGGTACCCCAGATTTGAAACAATTGTAAAAGGTTACCTTTTTTGTAATTTTTTTAATTTGTCAACAATGTGGCTAATTTGAAAAAATTAAACGGATTTTAAGAGGTAAATAAAGAAAAACTGTAAGACCTCGGAAACTCCCCCGTAAAAAATAGAAACCCCCTTTGTAATAAATAATTTTTATTCTATTTTAAAATCATTTAACATTTGTATATATTGTAAATAATATTTAAATTTTCAAGTTGCCTTAATCAAAATAAAATTGTCTCTATTTACCTTTTAAAATCCGTTTAATTTTTTCAAATTAGCCACATTGTTGACAAATTAAAAAAATTACAAAAAAGGTAACCTTTTACAATTGTTTCAAATCTGGGGTACCAAACCACCCTAGTTTTTCGTTAGTCCATAAAAAAATCATATTTTAGTTCTAGGGTTAATAAAAACTCGTACTTTCATTAAAATTCCATTTACAATCGTGTGGCATTAAAACTGAGCGCTACAGCGCTATGCGAGGATTTACGTTTTATTTTTTTTCTCAAAAGCTACTGGCTGTCCCACGATGAAAATTTCAGGACAAGTTCAACACATTTATGGCTACAAATGGTAAAAAAATGATCAAAATTGAAGGTAGCATATTTTTTCTATGGCTTTTCAAAAAATTAAATTAATTTTTTAAACAAAAAATTTAAATAATTTTTTTAATTTTAATTTTTTAAATAAAATTATATTTCAATACGAACAATTTAAGAGGTCATAAACTAAAATCCGTTAAGAAGAAGCAGAGATATATATTTTTCAAAAAAAAAGTACAAAAAAATTAAAAATCCAATATGTCCGCCAATTTTTGAAATCTTTTAAAATCGCTTAGGGATTTTATTTACTACCACCAGAGGATATAATCTACCCAATTTCAACCGAATCCCAAAACCTAATAAAATTTTTTGTGTTGAACTGACGTGGAATACACCAGAACCTTTAGGGACTGTTTGGATAAGCAAACTGGCAAAAACATTCTGCGACACTGATATCACAATGAAATTGTGTCACGGAAAAATCACTATCCCACCAAAATAAATTAGATCCAAAATAGTGTCAGAATATCATGATAGTTTGATAGCCGGACACAAAGGAATTAATAAAACATACAGACGAATTAGGGAAAAATATACCTGGCCAGGATTAAGACAGGATATCACGGAATATATTAGAAAATGTCGTAGTTGCGCTCAAAGGAAAATAGTCAGAACAAAAAATAGGGAACCAATGTTAATTACTGACACGCCCCTAGACGTATTCGATAAAGTGTAACTCGACACTGTAGGTAAATTACCAATAACAGTAAACGGAAATTGTCATGTTTTGACTATGCAGGATCAACTGAGCAAATACTGTATATTTGTCGCAGTCCCGGATATTAGCGCCACTAAAATTGCACACGCGATAGCTACTAATTTATTCTCCTTATATGGGGCCCCTAAAACCATATTGACAGATAGGGGAAAAATATTTACCAGCAATTTATTAAGAAGACTAGCTAAATTGTTCAAAGTTAGTCAAGTAACGACTACAGCCTATCGACCACAAACAAACGGTGCTTTAGAAAGGAGTCACGCAGTTTTAGCAGAGTTTATTAGACATTATGCTAGTTCTAAGGACGACTGGGATAGGTTGCTACCATATGCCATGTTCGCATATAATACTTGTGTGCATGAAGCCACCAAGTTTACGCCTTATGAGTTAGTTTTCGGAAAACTGGCTAGAACACCTACAGCATTCCCAGAAGAAGAAAGGTTAGCAACTTATGAATCTTACATTCAAGAATTAATAACTCGTCTAATAGAAATAAGAAGAATAGCAGCTAGCAACATAATAAAAGCGAAACAAACATTAAAGGACCTATAGGACTCAAAATCAAGACCTCTAAACATACAAGTAGGAGATGTAGTACATGTACGAGAAGAGGTCAGAACCGGAAAATTTGAACCCTATTACCATGGACCGTACGAAGTGGTTTCCATTACAGAAAATAGCAATTTAATACTTTGTGATGCAGAAGGAAAAAGGTTTAGGAAACATAAGGACCAAGTTAAAAAAGCTTACTTATGACTAGAAAACAAAGCCGGATTTAGAACCGACACCGAAGGATACATACACGTTTACACAGATGGAGCATGTAGGGCAAACGGTAAATCGGAAGCCAGTGCAGGAATCGGTATTTGGTTTAACTATAACCACCCCTACAATATTAGTTCAAAGGCAAAATTAAAACAAACGAATAATGGGGTAGAGTTAGAAGCTATTTTAAAAACATTAGACATATTAAAATCATTAGGTTATAAGAAAATTAGAATACATACTGATTCTAGATTTACGATAGACGGTTACCAAAATTGGCTACCAAAATGGGAAGAAAATGGGTGGAAAACGAATAGAAAACGTAAGGTAGTGAGTAAGGAACTTTTTCAAAAACTAAAAAGTAGAATATCGGGTTTACAAGTAGAATTAATATATGAACCGGGACATAAGGGCATAATAGGGAACGAAGAAGCTAACAAATTAGCAAGGAAAGCAATAGAATAAATTAAACGTAAAAAAAAAATTTTTTTTAAATATAAAAAAACAGACAAATAATAATATCCTTTTAGTTTTTTTTTTTTTTTGATTACAGAAACTATTCCTATACATTAGGAATATTAATATTAATATTAACTGGGATAATAAAACTGACAAAAGGAGGAGAAGACAATCCCTTTATAAGAATCACTACTTTTAAAAAAAGCAACGGAATTTATTTTGAATTAATGCCGAATATACAAAGAATAGTAGGAACATGGCGCACAGTAATTATTTTAGACACCGGAAATTTCAAAAATCATTTACCAAATTTAGAGGAAAAAGTTAGGCAAGCAGAAATTCCATGCCGACGTCTTTTACCTACAAGCTGTTAAGAAGTAATGAATTTTCACGGGATAAATAGGAGAATATCATTAATTAGAATGCAATGGGAACAATTACAAGAAACAATAGAAGAATTAAGAGAACAAGATTACTACAAAGCACAAGCACCCATTACAAAAACAATCCGAAAACGAAGTACACCATGGTTTGGATTCATAGGAAAAATAGCAGGTCCCACCATAGGGGTATTAAATTTCGAAGATGGTGAACGTTATGAACAATCATTATTAGAATTAGACGAAGCCCAAAGAAATATTTCAAGATTAGTTGGGGAACAAACACATTTAGTCAGAGCAGAACTACACAATTTATATAATATGGCAGAACAACAGAACAAAATCTCGGAACAATGGCAAGAAAAATTAGATACTATACAAAGCAGGATAAAGAAATTTGACGGACGGTTAGACAACATAAATTATACCATCTGGATGCAGGCCACAGCTCATAATTGGGAAGAACAACTAGACATCTACGAACACGCATTACAACAGACATTACAAGTAATGTATAGCGCTAAGGAAGGAAAGTTACATCCCAGAATGTTAACTAATAGTCAGCTTTTAACAATAGCTAAAGAAGCTCAAGAACAATTAGGAGAATTAGTCTTTCCAGTTAATGTAAATAGAATTAATGTAGCCACTTTAGGAAGAATATCAATAGTAAACTCACAAATAAAGGGCGAAAAATTAATTATGACTTTAGATATACCCTTACTAGAAAGAGAGAAATACCTTTTGTACAAAATGCACGAGTTACCAACCCCACAAAAGCCAACATCACACGGAAATAGAGCCTACATTTCACCACATGCCAAATATATGGCCACGAGTGCAGCAATTAGAAAATATTTTTATCTAGAAGAAGAAGAACTTAACGTATGTCACAATATAGAAAACAAATATATTTGTCACCCTAATCAAGTAATATATGACTCAGTGTTAGTTCCTAGCTGCGAATCAGAATTACTAAGAGAAATTAACATGGATACACTAAAAAGTTGCGACATAAGAATCACCGATAATCAACAACCCCATTGGAGCCCTATAGTCACCACCGGAAGTTGGATATATTCATTAACGGAAGAAGAAACAGCTTATATATCATGCCCCAATCAACCAACTCAACCTTTAAAATTAACAGGCATAGGAATAGTACAAATAGCTTCAGGGTGTAAATTAACAACGGATACAATTGAACTACCTGCTCTCCAAATAAAAGTAAACAAACAGGAATACATATATGAACCAAAATTAACTCTATGTTTAGAAGATCTAGCACCCATATTAAAGGAATACCCCAAAATACAAGATAAAACAATATCAGAAAAAATAAGACCTCCGTGGAAAAGATGGAAGGAGATATGAAATTAGAAAAATTAGAAAACGAATTAAAAACACAAAGCGAGCATTATTTAAGACAGAACAGACAAAATCATTATACTCATTCGATATTAGGGACAACTAGCATTATCATTTTAATAACTGTGGGCTACATAACATATAGCTGCATAAAAAAATACAAAAATACTAAACGATTAAACCCCAAAGAAAAAAAATTAAAACAAAAAATTAACAAAGAAAAAATAATTTACACTAACCAAAATGTAACAACAATAAATGAGGAACAAAACCCAACAACAGAAAACGAAACTAATAAACAATCACAAACTGAAGAACAAACAGAATTACCAACTACACCAGATTACATGAAACCAACATACATCGCCTCTCAAACAGTAGAAGTAGCATAAAATAACTTCATCAAAATTTTTTTTGGGTCCTTTCATTACATTTTAAACTAAAAAAAAAGGTTTTTTTTATATATTTTTTTTACAACCACCATGTACCACAATCTAACAATTAAGACTTATTTTTTTTGTGTGTGTCTATTTCTACCATGGAACTATACGCAATTTCAGTAATTAACTGTTACAAATTATCTAAATTACCGTGACTAATTATAACAAAATAACAATATTAACAAATTCTCCGTAACACAATAACAATCTTGTTTACAAAAAAAAACTAAACAATATTTAATCTGGATAAAAAGAATTAACATTCAAAAGTTTTATATTTTTATTATTAAAATTTGAATTATCAAATGAAAATCAAATTTTTAATTTTAAATCATTTTATTAAAAAAATTTTTTTTTTTCAAATATTTTAAAACATTAAAATTAAATTAAAAACATCATTACATGAATCTAAATTCGTTTAAAATTTTATTAAAAAAAATTTTTTCCTTCTTCTAATTATTTTTGATATCTACTGTTTTAATAAAATTTTCCAAATGAATTCTATTATTTAAACAAAATTTTAATAAAAAATTTAACAGGAATTCAATTACCTACCAATTTCTTCGCATCAATTCAATTATTTAAAATTTTTTTAATGAAGTTTCTCGAAAGAATTCAAATATATAAAGAAAATTTAAAAAAAAATAGTCTAAAAAAAAATTCAATTTTTTTAAAAATTTTTAAATAAAATGATGGAAAATTGCATTTATTCTTAAATTTTTTTTTAAAAATTTGCCGAAAGAATTTAATTATTACTAAAATTTTGATAAATCTTCATAAAAATTCAATTTAAAAAAATATTTCATATTACGATTAACATAATTTAAATTAACCTACTTGAACCAAAATATTTATTTTATTATAAAAAAAAGTTAAAAATCAATATTGTACATACCAGTTTCTTTAATCAAATGAAAAAAAGAATAAAATTATTAGTAACAATTAGTATCAGTAGAGCATGTAGACAGTTTAAAATTAATTAAGAATCTTAATTGATTAAATCATTTTTTTATTTCCTTTTTTTTTATAACAATTAAATTTTTTCCTTCTAGCAATTAACATGGAAACCACACGGTATTTAAGTCCAGGTTCCAACGCTGAAACACATATTTTAAATATATTACCAAAATTAAAACACAAAATTATTTAGATCAATTATAAATATTTCATAAATACAAAATTTAAAAAAAAGAAACTTAATACGTACCATATCCCATCCGCAATGAGACAAAATTGGTTCCTCCTACTCCAACTTATATTCCTGACAGTACACCAAGGCCAAAGACGCATTCCTAGAACGGAAAACCATCCTAGAAGGAGTACACGGAAGTTGACCATAAGGGCTAAACAGAACACAAAATTTAAAAATCAGTAGACAATAATAACAATTTGTGCATTTTTTTTAAATATTCTAATAAATAAAATTAACTAATAATCACAATATTCAAAATTTAAAAATATAATAAAAAAAAATATAATAAAATTTTACAAAACCTTTACCCTTATCATTGCAATAAAAGAAAAATTTAAAAAAAACACTTACAAAAATACAGTATTTACACCCAACACTTCTATTATTTTTTCAAGTTGCTCCTCCTCCGGAACCTTGTGTGACGTAGGAAACACAAAATTTTCTGGGGCCCAATATGTCCTACAAAGGTATTTAGAAAAGCTCCAAGACCATTTATATTCTTGATGCCAAACGGCACCACTATAAGGGGGATCCTTCAAAAAGAAAGACGCGTCGAACAAAGGACACTTTCCCTCTCAACTGGAGCATCTATCCAGTCAGACATAAAAATCTGAACCCTAAAAAAAATTTTATTTTTTTTAACTATAATATAATTTTACATACCTTCACTCTAACAAATTCAAAATTTTTTTTCTATACTATAAATTTTTTTTTCTCTTTTCTCTAAGTAAAATAAAATTTATAAATTTCAGACTTATAAAAAAAATCAAAATATGCTTATTATATTTTTTTTTATTATTAAACTTAAAATTGTTTTTACTTACCCTCTTTGACCAGAAGTAAAAGAAGCTCTCTGAGCATTTTCAATCTTCTGTAATGTATAATTCAAAAATGATGACACATCAGTAACACCACGTTCAATATAAGTTAAAACTTTTGACATCGTATCAAAATCAAAAACATTATCTCCCGACATTTTTAATTTCGTTACAAAGAAACAAACAAAAAAACACTATTTATCACCGAACTTTACGAGACAACTACAAAATATCAACTAAAAGCAAACCTGCAGACACTCCGTTGCACAAATTAACAGGAAATATAGATTACATTACACAAATCATCAAAATGCTAACAGTCAAGAAGACTAAAAAAACATTATTTTTTTATGATTCATACAAAATATATTAAAATCAAGCAAATAAAACTGTCAGGGGACGACAGCGCATAAAAAGGGGGGTATAGGTGTAGAAAATCAGAAATTTTCAACTTTTTTATACACCATGTATGAATAAATTTTATTAATTTTGTTTGTCATTTTTTTTCTCTTTAAATAATTTCTGCAAAAATTATATTAAACAAACAATGTCAGCCAATAAAAATTAACATTATTTCTTAAAAAAAATTTTTTTTGCAATATTCTGAACCGACACAAATCATCGAAGAATTTTTAGATTTTCGTTTCTTATAAACTTATTTAAAGTTTCATGGATATTCATTTTTATCACACTAAATCTAAAAATTAGTGACACATAGGTAGTTTTGTAAAAATCATTTCATGTAGATGTACCAAATTCCAGATTTTTCAATATAAACAAAGTAATCTAAAAAAAAGGCATGATATAATTTGTTACCTTGTTGTTGTCTAAAATATAAAAAGAATAGATCAAATAACAAAAAAAAAAACTTTGTAATCGACGCGACACATTTTTTTTTAAACAAAAAAAAATATCTTCAGAAAATATGCAATTCTTAAAAAAAAACGAATTAAAAATTGTACTAAAATTTAAACAAATTGTTACAGTAAATTCAGTTTTTAACATTATGAAATCATTTCATTACAAAAGATCTATTCGATGTACTCTACGTTTAATTTCTTAATTAATCGCATTATTAATAATAATTTACATAATCTCTGTTAAAATTATAAAAAACATCAACGTCAGCAAATAAATTGTTTCGAATTTTGTCTTGCAAAAAGAAATATTATTTATTATACACCGAAAAAATAAGACAAATATTATCTAGCCTGGTAAAAATTAAAATACTACATAAACAATAAGAAATTTTATGCTTTTAATAATTTGATTAATTATTTTAATTAAAAAAATTTTTTTTTTACCAAGCTCGATCTTATTAATTTAAAATACAAACATGACTTTTCATTAAATAGCTATAAAATTTTTTACGGTTGTTTATATTAATAAAACAAAGGCAAACTTTTTAGATCGAAAAATCTTCCTAAAACAAAAAAAAGAGGAAACGATTCTTTTTTATTAAATAAAACTACAGCCAAAGTTTGTTTCTGTTTAAAAAAAAAATTTCATTTTCAGCAAAACCAACAACCTAAAATACTGTAAAACCATAGATGGAAGGATTATATGTAAACCTAATAAACTATATGTTCAACATAGGCTGCCAAGGGACGTCAGCCAGAAAAAAGGGGGTATTTGTTACGTATAAAATCGTAACCATTTTATTTTTTTAAATAATAAGTGGGTTATATTATATAAAGCCAAGAAGATAATCTATGAATTTGTAATTAGAATTAAGAAACACTAGAGAACTTTAAGGTAAAAAAGTCGATTCACCAAGAAATAAACACAATAAATTGTTCTTTTTAAAATTCTAATTGAATAACCATTTTTTTCTAAATTCATTTTTTTTAACAATACACAATATTGTAATACTTGGTAGAATTATTTGGAAAGTATTGAACAACATTTATGTTTCAAAATTAATTCTAGTGATTTAAAAAGGGTCATTTATTTTAATAAAAGACTGTGGATGTAAGTGTCCAATTATTGGTAAAAATCATACACCAACATAAATTAAAGGAAAAAGAGAGCATTGAACTCATATCACGCCACCTCGTAAATTTGCAAGCTTGCAAAAAGCTTACCTGGCAACTATAAAGTTCAATGAGCTGTGTGCAACAGCTCCCCCACTATTGAAATTTTACATGATTTCAAAGTGTGACCATTAATTTCAATTGAATTAAAGAGAGAGTAATAATCGGCGTCTCCTGCGAGACAGTCGATTCAATTTTGATCGAGATTATTTTGTACTCCAAGGGTGGAGTTTTTCCGTAATTAATCGAAGCATAAAGAGTGTTTAATTATTTTCGAGTAATGTCACATAAGTTTTACAAATTGAATAAGTGAAAGTGAAATATTAAATAATTTTTCGAAAATCAATTTCGAAATATTTATTAGAGTTTTGTGGTACAGTTTGACTTGGTTTAATACAAATTTAAGTTCGGTGACCCCGAAATTTAAATTTTGAAGTTAATACAATTAAAGTTGAAAGAAGGAACTACAATTTTGATCAAGGATTATCACATGTTTTAAAAAGAAAATAAATTACTGAGGAATAATAAAACAAAAAGAGAAATAAATAGGAAACGAAATTCAGAAGTAAGGAAATTGTAATTTGTTCTCACAGGTGTGGGTCATTTGACACCTGAATCAGCGTTTTACTTGTGCTATCTAAAATATAGATAAATAAGACTTGGTGAGTCGAATTTTTATTATCTAAAATATATACACACACATAAATTAAAGGGAAAAGGAGATTTGTCAGAAGGAGTATTAGCTGAATATTATATATACAGTAATTGTTATTTCTGTTTTTGAGAAGTAAATGTTTTCTAAGGGACATAAATATTTTTTTTAAGGATAATATTTGTATTATAAACTTAACTCAATATAACAAGGGATTTTAAATAGAAATATGGTAAT
Source organism: Leptopilina heterotoma (assembly GCF_015476425.1). Taxonomy (NCBI): domain Eukaryota; kingdom Metazoa; phylum Arthropoda; class Insecta; order Hymenoptera; family Figitidae; genus Leptopilina; species Leptopilina heterotoma. The sequence goes on from NW_025111054.1 coordinate 3,044,816, forward strand.
ACTGATAAATATTGTTGAACTTTGACAAAAATAATTGATTTTGAATAAAGCTAATATCATTATAATCGTATACTAAAAGTGTTATTTTTCCGAGTATATTTTTCCTTTTGTTTCCTATTTTTTTTACCATAAATACCGTCTAATCACAGCCGCTGAATAAGAGCGTACTCAAGAAAGAATCCACTACCTTTATTTTAAATTAATGAATTATTTTATTAAATTTTCACGAAGAGTAAAAAAAAATTCAAAATAAATTTCAAAAAATAAATTAAAAAAAAAAAAAAAGTAAATTAAATTTTATTCTTTTTTCGAGAATAACTTTTCTCGAATAAATCAGTTAAGGTTCTGTCTTTGTTGAGTAAGTCAATGTAGATTTTAAAATAGTGTAATTAAATTTTGTTTAATTAATAATTTTGTTAATTAATTAATATTTACCGATTCATTCTGTAACAAAAATGGTGGCAGCGGTGGGGACTGCCAAGGGACGTCAGCCAGAAAAAAGGGGGGTATTTGTTACGTATGACTTCGTAACTATTTTTAATTTTTTTTATTAATTAAAAATTATTTATATTGTATAGCTTCATTAAAATTGGGAATCTTGTAATTAGGTTAAGTACACATATACAACAAACACTAAAAGGGCAGACAAAACAACCTATCATCGTTACAAGATTATTAATTTCAATTTTATTAAATTAGTAACTCTCATTAAACTTCCTTGGTTTCATTATTATTTAGATATGTCAATTTTATAAAATTAATGCGAAAGTCACGGACAACACCCATATTTCAAAATGAATTTCATTACAGTTTCCAAAGAGCTTGTTTTTCATCGAAAAACTCAGATGTATTGATGTCAAATATTTTAAATAAAAGACACATACAAGTGAAACTACTGTGGTGAGAAATCATTGAACTCATGTCATGCCATTTAAGGAATTTGCAAGCTTGCGAAAAGCTTGCCTCGCAACAAGAAGTTCAATGAGCTATGTGTAATAGTATCCCCACTATTAATAATTTAACGGAATTCAGGGTGTGATCCAAGACTTGAGCCGATTAACGATTGAGTTTGACTTGGTTCCTCCCGCAACAAAGTTGTGTATATTTACTTTGTTGCTCTCGGGAATTAAGAGTTTTTTTTCTGATTATATAAAATAATATAGATATATATTTTGTGAAGTTTCTGCGATATTTTATTTTTTCGATTTGATATTTTGATTTTGTCTTGTCCATTATTTTGATAGAAAGGAATTTGCATTACAATTTAAAGTTCAGATACAAAAGGTAAATCCAGGAAAAAAATATGTAAGAAGCAGAATTAATTTTAAAAAACAAAGTTTTTAATAATTCTAAGTATGTGAATTTTTTAAGTTTATAATCTTTTAAATTCATAATCTTAAGTTCTTCATCGTGTTTTTCTTTGTCTCACTTATTTTTAGTTATTGTGTTCTTCATTAAAGTAAATTTGTAAAATAAATAAAGTAGAACAGGGTAAAATAGACACATTTTTACATTTCAATTTATGAAATCTGAATTTAAAATTTTTTTCTAAAATTTCCAATTGGCAATGAAAGTTTCGTTATTAAGCTTGAATATTCTTGACGGAAATATTTTTTATCCCATTAAAGGACTAAGTTAGAAGAGTTTTACGAAAGCTCTGCAAGTGGCTTTTTTGTACCATCTGGTGGGGGGAGAAAGCCACCTCGCGATCTTATCAAAATATGTTATTAATTTTGATATTTTTATAGTTTTCCTTTATTTATATGACAAATAATCTTATTTAAAAAATATTTTAATAAATTTTAAAAAACTTTTATCAAGGAAAATGGAATATTATGTTAAGTTTACCTGTTTTCGATTTACACTGCCAAGTTTTTGTACCTTTTTTTAAAGTCTTCCTTAAATTTCACCACAGATGCCATATTTTGTTGCAACCGTTTTTTCGTTGTTTATTTTTTAACGGACTTTATACTATTTTTTCGCCGTGTTTAATTAATTTTATTAAGTAAACACGCGAAAATTTTGTAAAATTAGAAGGTTAGTTTAAGTAGAAAACAAATGAATTTCACATAATATTTAATGGATTTTTGTCCCTGGCTTTTTCACCCCCAAGACCAGTTTTTCTAAAAGCTAAAATAAATTTTAAATTCAGTTCAATTTCCAAAAATTGACATTGTATACGTTTTGAGTATAGTTTTCTCCTTATGTACAAACATTTACTTTTATCACCCGTTCACTTAAACAGGTTGTAATATGTTCGAAAAGTTCATCGAAATATTATACGCAGAGCAACTAAAAAATTACAATAAAAATTATATTAATATAGGTACAACATCCAAACTAGTGCCAAAAGTTGCGTATTAACTAATATTATTTATATTCTAAATAGCTGATAAATCGGTTTAATAGTTTCCAAATAAAAGTCAAATGGCTTCTTTGCACCTTGACTATTTCACCCCGTTCTACTCTAATAAAGTTATGAATATTCTGTTTGCTTATTTAAAAGACCATATACATATTTGTATTAAAACCATACAATTAAAAATTCTGAAAAGCAAATCAGTATAATTTGTAAATAACTCGTCTGCCAATTGGATCCGCCATTTTGAATGTTTGAAAACTTACATCGGATTTTTAATCAGCAACCCCAAAAATACCCGAGTAACGAATTTCAAGCGAATCCGATCAATTTTTAAGAAAGTCATCGACCATATTGGATCCGCCATTTTGAATTTTTGAAAACTACAATCATATTCGTAATCAGCGACCCCAAAAAACCCCCGAGTAACGATTTTCAAGCGAATCCGATCAATTTCTAAAAAAGTCATCCGCCATATTGGATCCGCCATTTTAAATTTTAAAAAACTAACATCATATTTGTAATCAGCGACCCCAAAAAACCCCTGAGTAACGATTTTTAAGCGAATCCGCTTTATTTTAAATAAAAAGTCATCTGCCAAATTGTATCCGATGTTTTGAATTTTCAAAAACTAACAACGAATTCGTAATCAGCGATCCCGAAAACCCCAGAGTAACGAGTTTCAAGCGAATTTGATTAATTTTTAGAAAAGTTTGACAAATTTGATTTTGTTGTACTTTTTTTTGTCAAAGTACCTAACTTTGAAGTGAAATTGTGAAAACACTAATGCAGTTAGAAAGCTGCGGTTTAATGCGTTAGAAAGAGAGGCCTATTTACTTAAAGAATCAATACAAAAAAATGAAAATAGATTTTTTCGGACCTTAGGTCCCTTTTAACTATCCATGTCACATATGAGGCATTTTACGTGAAATGTCCTAAGTTGAAATTTCAACTTCTTGAAAAAAATTGAAACTCAAGGAATTTGTTGTTCTATCAAGTAGAAATGTGACCCAATAAATATTTTTGATTTTTTCGAAAAATTGGAGGGGGTAGAGGGGGGTAAATTTGACCAATTTTGCCAACATCGGCTACTTTGTGAATTTTTTCTGAACATACTTGTAATAGGAAAAATTTTTTAGAATATGTTTCTGAAAGGTTTCTTCGTCCTCTTTCCAATGGAGTATTTTATTTTTTAATATTTTAAAAATTTACCCTAATTTTTGATAATTTATATTTAATTTTCAATTTCCCAAAAATCGGTCCGTTTTTTTTGAAAATAAATTATTGCAAACGAAAGCTGAGGTTTTTTCCTATCGGCATGTAAATTTTCAGAAAGCCCTTTTTTTGTTTTTGAGTTATTAAATTTCAAAGAATAAATTGTAGCGCGCTGCGCCGCGGTTGCACTGAGCTGCGTGGCAACCGGCGTGAGACGAGGCGCCCGGGACGCAATTTATTCTTTGAAATTTAATAACTCAAAAACAAAAAAAGGGCATTCTGAAAATTTACATGCCGATAGGAAAAAACCTCAGCTTTCGTTTGCAATAATTTATTAAAAAAAAAACGGACCGATTTTTGGGAAATTGAAAATTAAATATAAATTATCAAAAATTAGGGTAAATTTTTAAAATATTAAAAAATAAAATACACCATTGGAAAGAGGACGAAAAAACCTTTCAGAAACATATTCTAAAAAATTTTTCCCATTACAAGCATGTTCAGAAAAAATTCACAAAGTATCCGGTGTTGGCAAAATTGGTCAAATTGACCCCCCTCTACCCCCTCCAATTTTTCGAAAAAATCAAAAATATTTATTGGGTCACATTTCTACTTGATAGAACAACAAATTCCTCGAGTTTCAATTTTTTTCAAGAAGTTGAAATTTCAACTTAGGACAATTCACTTAAAATGCCTCATATATATAATTTCCTTTTACGATAGACCTGCGAAATCTGGTTATCTCAGGTGTCGATTTTGAGCGTCTGTTAGGGTCGTCGTGAGCACTAACCTCTTCAAATTGAAGATCTTCCTTGTTGTCTAGCGGTGTTATGTTTGGTGGAACTACAGGCGAGAAGGTGGTTGGAGATTCATCCTTAATGAAATCTCTTCTGCATGGATCCCACGCAACTTGGAACCTAACCCTTCTGTTAGTCATCTGATCTTTTGTTGATGACTTATCTTCAAATGTTGCAGACTTTATTTCCCTTTTTGGAATATTTGCTGGTTCAGTTGAGGTTGTCCTTGATTGCACGGCCACCTCCTTGTTGGCAGCAGTTTTACTTGTAGAAGTGACATCCTCGGTGTTGATATCCTTCGGTGTTGATATCTTAATCATCGGTTTCCTTCGCTGTGCCGTTTGGATGTTTTCATCTCTCGGATTTAAGAAAATTGATTGAGACAGCTTATATGTTCCGGTTTTAAGCTGTGATGGGCATAGGTATACAATGAACAGTATGCCTAGCAGAAGAATACAGCCATAAAAGCCGTAGATTAGCGTTGAGTGTCTTCCCCTATGGTGCTGTTGTAAGGCGATTTCTTGTAGCTGTTGTTCGAGTTCGTCTAATGTTTTGGAGTTCAATTCGAAGGTGGCTAATTTTGAATCAGTTTCAACAGCGGATTTTGTTAAGATTCCTGCTTTTTCTAATAAATGGTTGTATCTTAGCAATGCTGGTGAGAGTTTAGTTAAATTTAACTGCAGGTCCGATTCGAATATAAATTCTGATTGTTTAGCTTGTGTGGTAGTGGCCGGTATTATAGCATCGTTGGTTTTGAGGGAGCGTCCAGGACCTAACTTGAGGATTCCAGGTCCAGTCAGCATGATTTTGATTGGGCTCATGGAATGGCAAGCAATCGTTGCCATTTCTGGGGTGGCGAAGGAAAACATCTAACCTCTAATAGTGGTCAAGGGCTTCCAGTAAGAATCCGCTTCAATGGTTATTCGAACATCACAAAATCTAAAAGCTTCTATGTTAGGCCTAACTAGGAGTAGGGCTTCACAGGATGTTCGTTTACGGAGATCGTAGATTGGAGCACCTTGGAGACAGGCGTGAAATGATGTTGTTGACTTGCAAGCTTTCCATTCCTGCTCTTTTAACAACAGATATGTCCGCTGATCTTTGTCTATAATAAGGTAGTCGTATTTGGATTTTATGTAAGCTCTTCCAGTATTATTCTCGAATATTTCTTGAATAGCTGGAAGGGAGTCGATTTTAAAAACCTGATAATTGTACTTTTCTAGGAGTGGTATGTCGATGAAGACATTAAGTTGATGGTTTTCGCACAGGATGGTGATAGTGGAGATGCGCATCAATTCGTCGATGCTGATTCTAGGTCCGGTCAATAGAAACTGAACATCCTTGAGGTTATTCTGTACTTCTCGAAGGATCGGTTTCAGTTGCTCGGATGTTATGAGGCCGGGGTGGAGATGTCCTTTTCTGGCTTCGTGAAATGCCTTCAACATAGTGGTGGTGGCCTGTAGTCTTAGTGGACTATGATCTAGGCCTTCGTAATCCCAAAATAGAGTATTATTTGTGGGATTGGAAAGATTCAATTCAACATTCGCGACTGATTGATCGAATTTGTTGACAGATTCGGCGACGCCCTGGACTAATTGTCTAGTGTCGAGCGGTGATTGTTGTTCTGCGTTCTGATCATCTGATTCACAGGTTTCGTCATCACTGTTATCAATTTTGCGTTGACCTTCGATGATCATTTCTTCTAGAGGTAACTCCTCGGGTTCCGATTCCGATGATAGCGATGAATCCGGTTCTGGGTTTTTTAGAGCTCCTTCTCTAGCAAGACGATCCGCGTTCTCATTGCCGATGATGCCCTCATATCCAGGGATATGCTCCCAAACAACGTCAAGAGGTTCAATGGACTTGATTAATAGTTCGTAGGGCTTCCTATTCTTGACCGGTTTGTTCTCTGTTATCCTCCAATCATTCTGTTTCCATTTCGGTATCCATTTCTCAACGCTCTGCACCAAGTATCGGAAATCTGTTTTGATCCTTAGTTTCTTGATGCCCGCCTTTTTGGCCTGTCGAGCTGCCGTAGTGACTGCTTCGATTTCGGAAGCGTTATTCGTTTGACGTCCGTTATAACGTCGAGAAATGTTTAAAGGATTATCTGGACCAAACCACACGCCAATTCCTACTTTTGGACTGGATCCTCCATTTTCGCAGCAGGCTCCATCAACGAAAACGTCCGTGTACGAATCAGGGCCTTGACTCTGAGGGGCGTTGGTTTTGAGATTAGGTGATTTGGGTGGAGTAGTATGGACAGGAAGATGAGGGTAAGCACTATAGTCTTCTCGGAACACTGGGGGATCCGAATCTTCATCTGTTCTTTTCTCCGATTCTTCTTTTGCACTTTCATCACTTGATGATGAATAGGACGGTTCCTTAGTTGTATCCTTCTTTAGAGCAGTGGTTCTCCGGGGTCGTAGTTTATTGGCGATGCAGCTTTCGTCCGCTTCACTAACGGGGATATCCTGCGGGGGTCGATAGGTTTCGTCACTATCAGCCATTGCAGATTTGGTACTTCCAACAGGTCGCCCTTGACGAGAAGGTTCCTTTGCAGCCGTCTTAGTGGGATTTAAATTAAGTTTGGTAGGAGGAGCCTTTGAACTGCTTGGTTGTCCCGAAGTGGTACTTGGTTCTGGATCCTTTGGACGTTTTAAGATTGTTTTTCTTGGTTCCGTTATCCCTTTTGGTTTCGTGGTAACGGAGGGTAGACGAGGAGGTTCCTTTCCTGAATGTTTTGGATTGAACAATTTCTGCGTAGTCCCAAGGTTGGAGGAAGGTCCAGGTCGTGACTTTGTTTGTTTTGGTTTGAATTTTTCTTGTAAACTACCAAATCGTTGTCGGGTTGTTGACGCGCTGGCTTTCTTGGGTCCGTCGGACTTTCTTTCTTTATCTTTCGGGTTCGCTTGCGCACTTTCTTTCGCTTCACTTGTCGAGGAGCGCGTTATATGTAATGCCCGACATGTTTTCACTTTCTCACTTGGCTCGACATCACTGGATTCCGTTTTACGAGTGATTGAAGACATTCGAACTAGCCCAGTTCGGATATCGAAAAACCGACATTCGAAGTAGCCCAGTTCGGATGTCGAATATTCGACATTCGAGTTACTACAAAATTCGAACCGAACCGAATTGGGTTCGGTTTTAGTACGCTAAAATGTCGAATTCTAAAATTCGACATTTCAGTCGCCCAGTTCGAATGTCGAATATTCGACATTCGAACTAGCTCAGTTTGAATGTCGAAAAACCGACATTCGAGTTAGCCTAGTTCGGATGTCGAATATTCGACATTCGAACTAGTCCAGTTCGGATGTCGAAAAACCGACATTCGAGTTAGCCTAGTTCGAATGTCGAACATTCGACATTCGAACTAGCCCAGTTTGGATGTCGAATATTCGACATTTCAGCGCCCCAAAACCGAACTAAACTCGGTTCGGTTAGAATTTTGCACAGCTCTGCTTATTATATGTCCAAGATACGCGACTTTGGTTTTTAAGAACTCGCATTTATCTGGCTGAAGTTTCAAGTTGGCATCCCTAAGTCGATTAAAAAGTCTACGTGCTTGTCTGTCGTGTTCTTCAAGAGTGTCAGAGTAAATTATAATGTCGTCTAAGTACACAAACGCTTCACTATCGAGCATAGTACTTAAAACATTATTTAGCAATTGTTGGAATGTAGGGGGAGCGTTCTTTATGCCCATGGGCATCCGCTTGTACTCATAATGACCATTGCGAGACGAGAAGGCAGTTTTGTGCCTAACATCGGGGTGAGTTTCCACCTGGTGAAAACCGCTGGCAAGGTCAAAGACGGTAAAGTAGCGTGCAGTGACCAACCTATCGAATATTAAGGTTATGTTGGGCAATGGGAAAGCGTCACTAATAATGTTTTCGTTTAGGACTCTGTAATCTACCACAACACGACACCTTCTTTCACCCGACGCGTCAAGTTTCTTTAGGACAATTAGCAATGGCGAGTTGAATGGGGAATTATAATGTCCTATGATCCCGCTATCAAACTGCTTTAGTAATTGAACATCAATTTGCTCTAGGGCCTCGACAAGGGACCTATATTGTTTCTTATAAATAATTTTATCGTCGATGGTCGGAATTGTATTCTGGATAAGGTGAGTGCACAAAAGTAGTTCACCATTTAAATGAAATATATCAGCTTACTCTCTTGCCCATCCTAATACGATCTTTCGCTCGTCTGGAGCCAAATGAGCCAAGTATAACGCATTCTTGACTTTGATGACTCTCTCAGTATAAGTTTGTTTCGAATCGAATTGAATGCCTTCTGCCTCAGAATCTGTAAATTCTTCACCGGGGAATTTACAGAAATCGAACGGGATTAACTTCTGAGGTTTAATGGTTATGTCACTGTCATTTTCAAAAGTATTGATTGCATAGCGTGGCATACCCCATCCTCATTTGTGACAATGGCCTCACCCAGGTAAAGTCTTTCTGGTGTTTCGATTCGAGGAAGATACCCTTCTTTTAACCCTGTATTTGTTATGTCTATCGCGACTGGGGTTTTTGTGCGGGATCTTATGCGTAGGACTCGAGCAAACGGTTTGATTTCAGACCTTAAGGTTTTTTTAGCCTCCACTGATTCCTTATCAACAAAATTGATAGGGGTCTCTGGGGAAGATATGGTCACCAGGGTGTTATGCCTAAAAGAAATTTGGGCTTGGACCTGTCGCAGATATGGTCTTCCAATGATACCATGGGTCAAAATGGGGAAACAGTTTTTAACAACGTGAAATTCTACTGGAACATTATTAATCGTTAATTGAATGGTTCCCATTGTTTTAACAGCGTGATTAGTTATTTCCGTAATCTCAAGACACTTGTCTGGGACAAGTGTGAGCACAGGATTTAATGCACACATCTTCACGAGGTTAGTGTCCGACCCAGGATCTACGAGGAACCTTATTTTATCGTGTCTCAATTTAGGAGCGCTTAACTGGACTACTGGGGAGTCCTCGGCCTCTGATTTTGCTCTAAAGATCCTATGGAGTGTTCCGCGAAGTGCACGTTCTTCGGACCACAGCCCGTGGTGGGGTTGTACTAGTCCGATAGTTCTGAGTTGGTCTAGGATATTGGTTCGGCATAGGTGTGGGATTAAGAGGAGCTTGAGGTATCATTTGCGGGTATGCGAAAGGTGTTGGATATTGTTGATTTTGAGGTGGTATCATGTGGGGTGGCGTAGGTTTCAAAATAATATTGAACTCAGTGAGTTCTGAAGCATCGTTAACTTCGCTAACTTCCTTGTATACCCTATTATATTTTGGGTCAAGGGCATGACGGGCACCTGCTATTAGGCATTGCAAACGATCATAATAATCACTAGCAGTTTCTGTTTGTTTTTGCCTAAAGGTTATTATACTTTCGAAATACCACTGGTACTTTTTATTCAGGGCAAATCGCTTCTTTATGTGATCAAGCAGGTCGTCTAGGTGATCAAAATCACTGTTTTTACAACTGTCCCATGCTGCTCCCTGTAACCGACTTAAAACGGTTCTAAGAAACTCGGGTTCGTCGGTATCCGTAACGAAAATTCCCGCACGTTGCACGGTCTATAGGAATTCTTTGAGCGAGGGGTTTCTATCGTCGAAAAGAGGGATGTCACTTGCGCTTGTTCGTAGATTTAACCAATCGAAGGCATTAGCCACACTTGCGTCAAGGTTCATCGGAGGTTCCTGACCGTTTTGCTGGGGGTTTGCCATGTTTATGCGAGGATATTTTAGATGCATAAAAGTGTTATAACTAGATATATATGGGCCTATATGTAGGCCTAACTTGTCATTTGACCAAATCACAATTTTACACAGAATGAAGGTTAAGTTTGGAGAGACTCAGTCTGAAAACACATTTGCTGTGAAAAATTTGTGTGATTTTGTCAAATCGCAAGTTACTCTTAGTCATTTGGCTACCACTGCTTATATAAAAATTAAAAATTTCAAAATAAATAGATCCGATCGTTTTCCCACGATCGGACAAGGCTTAAAAATTGTTAATTTAGTGCTAGTTTCTTACAAAAAATTTTGAAAAAAATTTATAGATACATACATTGTTAAATATGAAATTTTATTTTAAAAATTTTTGAATTTTATTGTAAATTATTTTTAAAAAAAATTTTTAATATATTTTCTACAAACTACGCGTGAAAACAAAACTTTTTATTATAAAAACGTCGAATTTGATCAATTTTTGACCGAGTTATAAGCATTTAAAAACAATTTACATAAAAAACGTCATTTTTCAAAAATCTGTATCTCCTAAACCACTTTATTAAAAAATTTTTAAAAAATCAAGATAGCTCATTTCAAAGAGTGCTAAAAGAAAAAAATGTTTAAAAATAATTTGAGATGCAAAAGCAAAATAATTTCCTATTTGGCCTGGAATGTCCTATATACATATAAATATTTTTTATACTTACGGTTTTTATATTTATACGGAAAGTGTAAATAGATGGAGTTAGATGAAGATAGAAAAGTAACTAGGTGGTTGCAACTTTTGAAAGCGCAGACGATTCGCCATCGCAAAAAATTCCTGCAACTTGAGCCTCTTAGGGATTAGATTTTTCTCGTTAAGGGTGCGAGTTCTGATTAAGAAATGCAGTTTGCTGAGTTAAGCATTGAGTTTCGTGAAATTGACAAACAGTCTGCCGTTTTCTTTTCTGACAACTTTAACTATGGGTATAGAAAAAGGAGAACGGCCTTTAAGTACCGACAGATTGGCTCAGTCGGATAGATGCCACGCATTGGCGGTCGTTTAAGGACCAAGGGTATAAGTATCCTTGGTTCGCGCCCACTTGGCTTGGTATTTTTCCGGCACGTGAGACAATCTGAGCGGGAGGTTTGACGTCGAGGTATAATGATGTGCACCGTCGATTATTGTCCGGTACACACCATTAGAACTCGACTGTCGATAAACCGGTTGTACTCAGGAGAGGTTTTCTACAGTTTCCCTCTTCTCTGGCGAGAAAACCCATTGACGGGTGGTCCAGGCGGAATGCGAGTACTCCTAATAAAGTCGGCTGTTGACGGAAATTAGGTTAATATATAGAAAATTTCTAAGTAGAATGGTTATGCTTAATCCAGAAAAGTATTTCTCGGGACTCTTGTCGAAGTGCGTAAGGCCAATAGGGCAGGAGTATAAACAATAAAAAAAAAAAGGAGAACGGCCTTTAATTCTTGTGTTTAGATCCATATTCGAAGGCTTAGGGTTACAAATTTAACCCTTTAAAGCCCGAATTATTTTCACCGATTCGATTTCCACCACATTTGGTATATAAGGGTTTTTGAAGTCGCTGATTACGAATCTGAAGTCAAAATTGCATAATTCAAAATGGCGGATCTAATATGGCGGACGAAAAAAAAAATTAATAAGATTTATATGAAACTTGTGACTCGGGGGTTTTTGGGGTCGCTGATTACGAATCTGAAGTCAAAATTGCAAAATTCAAAATGGCGGATCCAATATGGCGGACGAAAAAATAAAAAATTAATGGGATTGACTTTAAATTTGATACTTTGGGTTTTTGGGGTTGCTGAGGTTGAAATGTTAACAATCATAATGATGGATCTAATAAGGCGAATTATGTTTAAAATAAACCTGAATAGTAAAAGTAAGGTCAACGCTTAATAAAACGCTTACGCTTAATAAAAGTAAGAAGTTTAATTCATTTGTGAAAAGAAAGGGTAGAAAATGACTTAGCCATAAAAAATAGGTCAATGTTTCGCTTAGTAATAGTAAGATAATTACCCCGGCCGGCGAATGCAAGTGTAGAAAGTGATCCAGCCGGTGAGGACAAGACCAGTGACCCGGACAGTAAAGGCAAGAACAATCTGCCGCTAAGTAGAAGTGAGAAGATCTATCTGTCAAAGGAATTAGTAGGACAGGCTGGACAGTTCTACACTTGCTTTCGCCGGCCGGGGTAATTATTTTACTATTACTGAGCGGAACATTGACCTATTTTTTTATAGATGAGTCATTTTCTACCCTTTTCTCTGACAGATAGATTTTCTCACTTTTACTTAGCGGCATATTGACCTTGCCTTTACTGTCCGGGTCATTGGTCTTGCCTTTACCGGCTGGATCACTTTCTACACTTGCCTTCGCCGGCCGGAGAAATTATCTTACTATTACTGATCGGAACATTGACCTATTTTTTTATAACTGAGTCATTTTCTACCCTTTCCTTTCACGAATGGATTAAATTTCTTACTTTTATTGTTGACCTTACTTTTACTATTCAGGTTAAAATTTAAACATAATTCGCCTTATTGGATCCACCATTATGATTGTTAACATTTTAACCTCAGCAACCCCAAAAACCTAAAATATTACATTTAAAGTCAATCCCATTAATTTTTTATTTTTTTGTCTTTCATATTGGATCCGCCATTTTGCATTTTGCAATTTTCACTTTACATTCTTAATCAGCAACCCCAAAAACCCCCGAGTAACAAGTTTCAAGTCAAACCCATTAATTTTGTTGGCCTCCATATTGGATCCGCCATTTTGAATTTTGCAATTTTGACTTCATATTCGTAATCAGCGACCCCAAAAACCCCCAAGTGACAAGTTTCATATAAATCTTATTAATTTCTTATTTTTTCGTCTGCCATATTGGATCCGCCATTTTGAATTTTGCAATTTTTACTTTACATTCTTAATTAGCAACGCCAAAAACCCTCAAGCGACAAGTTTCATATAAATCTTATTAATTTTTTTTTTCGTCCGCCATATTAGATCCGCCATTTTGAATTTTGCAATTTTGACTTGATATTCGTAATCAGCGACCCCAAAAACCCCCGAGTAACAAGTTTAACGAATCTGATTAATTTTTTTAAAATATTTCGTCCGTCATAGGAGAAAATGTATCTTGACATTTTTCTTATTTATTATTATTTTAATTATTTATTATTATTTTTTTACTTTTGTTTTTTTTATTATCTGCTGGAAGAGTTTTACTAGAGCTAAGAATTTGAAATTTTTAGTAATATGTATTTGTTTCAAAGTTATGATGACTTTAATGCATTTGTGGTACAGTGTATGTACCACTGGGCGTTAAAGGGTTAAACTCTGCATTTACTGTTCTAATTCGCTTAGGAATTTACAAAAAATCTATGATTTTTCTGTGCAATTAGAGATTGCAGAAGTACGATTCTGGTTTTAAGTAACTCTATTTTAGTTTTCAAATGAGAGTTAGATCTTCTCAAATTTCTACCTTAACGAAAATAGAACGCTAACTATCTGTCTACCCGTTGTACGTGTTCTTCAGAATTGTTAAAGAGTAAATTCTTCCATTCATGAATTCGGGGAAGGCATTGCGGAGCATCCTCTGTTTGCTTGTTTAGCCTTCGATAATCCTCAGTTGTTGGTTCTATGACATCGTCTCTGAGCATTTCTCGCACTTGGTTAAAAATGAGGCGACGCTTTTCTTCGGAGTACCTGCGGGGTGGTTCTCAGAATGGAGTAGGGTCAACGAGACGAATCTCGTGTTCGACTTTGGCTAGGGTTTGTCGTAAACGGCCGCCATTATAAAAATAGCAGCGTAAGCAGCGGTAGAAGCGGTCTCTAAATGCAGCTTTAAATTCTGGAGGGAAATTATGCTCCATTCCCGGAACAGACAATGCAGTAGCGTCCTCGAGAGGTCGGGCCATAGGCCCGAGATAAATGCGTCTTCTTCCTTTATTACCGAGAAAGATACAATCGGCTCCATGGTCGTGGATCACATGATGTAGTTTTAGCCATGGCCGCCCCAAAATCATTTCTGCTCGGAGATCCGGGCTGACTTGAAATTTTCCTGGGTAATTTGTTCCTTGTAGGATCGGGTCGAGATCGATTTGTCTAATAAGTGGGATGGTCTGATGAACCACTGCAAGGAGTGCGTGTGCAGGGCCTTGTTTCAATGCGGCGACTTCCTGATCTGAGAGGATGGAACTACATACGAAATTTTCCTATGCTAGTGTGTCGATTTCTGCGATCAATTCACTGTCACCCAGAGACATCCAGACACATGGAGGCATGTTCGTACTAGTGTTATTTGCCGTTACTGTTGGGACGCGGGGGTCGAATCTCGGGTGAGAGGTGGAGCTTGATCCGACGCACGGTCTCGCCTGTTTCCCGACATGGTATTTTCGCGGCAAGCCTTTAGGACTGGACAATCTCGATGCAGATGTTTTTCGAGACAATAATGGCATTGCGGAGCACTTCGGGTTTTGGATGGAGCGGGTGCCCCGGGTTCAGAGTTTGGTGCGGGGGTACCGGCAGCGACATTTTTGTGCTTTGAGGTAGACTTGGCGTGATGTTCCTCTGCCTCGTCGGCTTCTGCTTGCACTGCTCTTTCAAAAAGTTGTTCGAAATTTTCAAAAGAAGCAGTACGTAGAATCTTCTCTATTGAGGGTTTTAGTGACTCCAGTAAAAGAGAGACAATCTCTTCTTCGGTCGATTGAGGATTTAGCCGAAGTGATAAAAGAAATTTACGTTGTAGGAAAACTCCTATAGCTTCTTTATCGGATTGTTCTTCAGAATACAGTTTCACTCGTAGTTTATTTAAATGGTTGATGCTGGCGAAACGTTCAGAAAGAAATGTTGTGAATTTGGGCCACGGAATCAGCAAGTTTTTTTAGGGCTCTACCCATTTTGCGGCGGTTTCTGTAAGGAAGCTGGTGGTTATTTTAGCCCAGGAACTCGGTGTACTCCCAGTTTCATGAAAATAGCTCTCACACTCCGTGAGAAGCGCTTTAGGGTCCTCATAGTCTGCTCCAGAAAATGAAGGTTTTGAAATTTCTGGTACGCGAACGGCCCTAATTAGGGTCCTCAAGTCGGAAATGGATATGGCATTTTGTGTAACAACTTGTTCGTTGCCAATGCTATTTTCCTGATTTCTTGGGACGGTGGTAGGGCGAGTTGTGTCGTTTTCTCGTTCTTCGATATTCGGGCGGTGCGTTGTTTGTCTGGGACCAGCTTCCATGAGATCTCGACGTAGGATTCTCATGTTGTTTCTGTCTTAAATAAGTTGTTCTTCTGCTCTGCCGGGAACTGAACGACTTCTAACGTTGATGGTGATGTCTTCGTATGCAGGAGGCTGTTCGGCAGGATGAGTCGTGTTGAGCGCCACCGAATTTTGTTTAGAAAATTCGGAAAGAGTAGGTTCGCCTCGTCGTGGTCTACCACGACGGCGTACAGGCGAGTTTGCAGGTGATCGTAGCATGATTATAAGTCTCGGGGTGTGGTCCGGAGAGAAAAAGTGTGTTGTAGGGGACCCAATCTTCTCCAAAGTGAGCCCGAATAATTCTTCCAAACAAGACGCGCGTGCTGCATATCCTATATACTCTAAATTCGTCAAAAATTATTCTGTCAAACTCTCAAATCTTTCATATTTTTCTAAGTCTTCTAGCATCATTTCACTTCTTACTAATTTCTGCTTCTTTCATTTTGGCTAAATTGAAAAACCTTAGTAATTTTGGTAATTTATCATTAGTAAATTTTAAATCGTCTTTTTGAAATCTAATTCTATTCTGATTGTTTCCTCAAAGTATCTATTTATATTTCACAATTTCTTATCATTATAATTATTCTTTTCGCATACTATAGCTATAACTATTTCTTTTTCAAATATACGTATATAACCTATGGCTGTTTTTCACAAATGTTTCATCGCTGAGTAATAATGTAGATTTTAGACAATTTCTGTTAAACATTTTTATTAAATCCGCGTCACAATTTTCTGTTTGATATATTAAATAGCTCGATTTATTTCTCTTACAACTTTATATTCTTCTATAGTGCTACGTTTTTCTAAGTCAGTCTTGTCAATCGGTACGTATTCAGTTTTCGTTTGTAAAATGTATTTATAGTTTGGTTTGTCATTGTTCATTTTTTTCTCAAATTTACTTAGTAAGTAAGTTAGTATTTAAGTACTAAATTACAAAGACATAAGTCACTTTTTTATTGTCATTAAAACTTTTTCATAATGTTGGGCCATTTCGTAATACTGTGTTTCTCTTCTTACATTAATATTACATCATTTGATCCTTTTAGTACACTCGTTTCTTCATAATATTCTTTCTCCTTTTAATCTTCTTTAAATCGTGTAAACATATAATTCGTATATTCCTTTAAAGTCTTCAACATTTCGTGTAATGTTGGTCCATTTCGTCATATTTATTTCTTTTGTTTATTAATACCCTATTCGTCGTAATATTTTTTATATCGTGTTGATCTATTTTGTTATATTTGTTTTCTTGATTCATTTATATTTCATCATATAGTCCTACTGGAATGTCCTATTCGTCATAATGTTCTTGATACCTTTTTGATTCATTTCGTTATATTTGTTTCCTTTATTGATTCATTTTTTATTATTCAGTCCTGCTTGAATATCCTAGTCGTCTTAATATTATTATCTCATTGGTTCATTTCGTCATAATTGATATATATTTTATCATTTAATCCTACTTCAATATCCTAGTCAACATAATGTTATTATCTTATTGATTCATTTTGTCATAATGGTTTCCTTTATTGATTCATAGTTTATCATTCAGTCCTACTTCAATATCCGAGTCGTCATATGTTTTTATATTTGTAATCAATATTTCTTTTATCCTTGTACGTTCAAATTTTCGTCATAAAATTAACTATCCTTTTCTTTGTACTGCTTTACATCTCTTTAATCGTGTTTCATTCCCGTTATCATTATCTATTTAAGGTATTTCGTTTAATTGTGCTATTTCTGATTTCTTCCTTTTTTTAAATGGTTGACATAAATCACATGTTTTGATAAAGTCTTCAACATTTTTTGTAATGTTAGGCCAGTTTGTCATATTTCTTATCATTTGTACTGTAATATCCTTAGAATAGTGTCCTCCTAATATTCCTTCATGTGCTTCTGCTATAATTTTTCTTCTATTTCTTTCAATGTGTTTCTTTATCAAATATATTTCCTTATCACCGACTTTCCATATTTTAAAAAGAATTCTTGATATTTTGTTTTCATCTATATCTTCGTAAATAATTCTTAATCTTTCTTCTCTAGTTGTTTTTTCTAAAAATGCTGTTAATTGCTTATTTGAAACCTGAGGACTAATTTTTATTTTGTCATCTTCTTCTGTTTCTTCTTTCGTGATCCAAATTTCTTTTATCCTTGTCGGTCCAAATTCTCGTCTTATGATTAGCTGTCCGGTTTCTTCTATTTTGTTTTGTTTTCAATCGCATTTTATTCGCCTCATCATTTTCTTTTTGAGGTATATCTCTTATCCATTGTACTTCTTTAGTATCTGTAGTCAATTTTATAGTCTTTATTACTTTAAATTCATTTTTAATTATAGATTGATCGCTTTTTTCTGTCTGTGAATCTATTTCCATATTTTCATTTTTATTTTCGTCATCTATTATTAAATTGTCGTCTTCTGTTTGCGTATCTATTTCCATGTTCTTATTTTTATTGTTTACACCTGTAGTAGGCCAGTTCTGCTGTTATAAAGTGTCATTTGTACCATCTGTTGTCATCTGAACCCTAGGAATTCGCGATAAGGCGTCAGCGTTTGTGTTAGCAATTCCTTTCTCATAAATAATTTCATAATCATATTTTGTAATTGCTGAATATCTTCCTTTAAAATTAGTAAAACAGATTTTATCTCTCTTGTTTGCACTAGATTGCGGATAAAGTATTTTAGGACCTAATTTTAAAATACCTTTTTCTAAATCCATTTTAAATTTTTGATCGTAAAGTAAATTCATTCCAGTTACACTGTTTTCTCTAAATGCATTTTTTATCTTTTGTAACTTGAAAAACTTATTCTTTACCGTAAAGTTTTAAACAAATAGAATATTCGAACATTATTATTATTATTATTATTATTATTATTTTATGATTGATATATTCGATCCTGTATCAACTACAAATTTTCCTGATGCTAATTTATCAAATTTTAAAGCCACAATAGGTGTTTCGTGTCTTCTTTGTTCTCTTGGGATTGGTGGAAAGTCGTGCTTAACGGGTTCTCCGATAAAGAAAATTCTTCGCTTAGCTGCACTCGGTCTGGTGGTTTGGTGTTGATTGGTCGTGACTGAAAATTTTGAGTTTTTTCTTGACGTGGTGGTAAACCTTTTAATTTTCCTCTACAAACATCCTCTGTATGTCCTAAATTTTTACAATGGTTGCATTTTTCTAAATTTCTCGGTTTGCTAAATCTTGGTGTTGGTACTGGGTTTTAATTTCTTTGGTTTCTGGTAAAATTGTCGATTCTTCTTTTATCTTTCAAATTCACGTTAATTTCTGAGGCAATATTAAAACATTCATTCAGCGTTTTCGGTTTCTGAGGACGGATTCCAATTTCAAATTCTTCACGTATATTTCTTAAGAATGTGCTGACACTTGCATTTGTTTCTATTTCCTCTCTTACGAAAGTTTCTTGAGGTGTTATATTCATACTATCTATGGACTGCCTGATTTTATCCTGACACTGCTGTGACGTATGATTTTAAACTAATTTTTTTTTTATTTTAGTATAAAAGTTCTGCTTACGTCAGGCAAAATCTGACGCTTTCAACCACAATGATAATTTCAAATTTAAGTTAATAAATTTGGCCGTCAGGCGCCAATTAATTTTCAAGAATAATTAATAAACTTTTACTCGACTAATGGCAAACCAACTCCTCCGAATTTAATCTCTCACCCAGAGGAAATTCTGCTCGAACGATTGGCAAGCAGAAAATACCAACGGCGAGACACGACTGGAACAAGACTGATAAACGACTTACCCACGACGAATCGGCTCAAAATATTTCTCCAGTTGGTTTTCCTGGCCTCGTCTCCTTGTTCTCACCGGCGTCAAATTATAATCCGTGAGAAAGGTTTGGAAGGAAAACACAAAACTGTTAACTCTTGTTCACTATAAAAATTCAGTATTTATTCACAATACAATTTTGAACTTTACGTTCCACTCTCGACACTCGAAATTTACGGCTTGAACTAAGATTCTCACAAAACAAAAAAAGAATAATAAAATTGTGTTAGCGGCGAAGGATTTGCGTACCGGCGCGGCAAGACAATTTTTCCACAATGGCGGCGAAAGCATACAACACCTGTGGCGTCCTGGCTTTCCTTTCCACGTGGCTCGTCTTCTTCTACTCGTTCTCCTGGAAACGGTACTAGCTTCGCCATCTATCACTTTCTCTTATCAACCTGCCGCGCGACCTACTTTTCTCTACTCCCAGTGGGTCAGCCGGCAGCACTGACTTTCCGTAATTACCATAAGTTTTGATATGTCGGTTCGGGGCTCTCTCCGATAGATGGCATGACGATGCAAAATTTTGACAATCCTCATTATCACGTCAATTTACATCGTCACACACTTTTTCGTTTCTGACGATATTTTAGCGTTAATAATTAGTTTCTTTCGGTTGCCGCCAATAGCGTCACTCGTTCGTTTCTAATTTTATTTTACGTTAGGCTTTTGTTTCTTGTTTGATTGTCAATGATAGCTTGTCACTTAATTTTGAATTAGGTTTTCTATTACGCATTTCTTTTCTCCTACAGCCACCAATTCCTATAACCCGTTTATTTCTTACGATATTTATACGTTAGAAATTTGTTTTTTTATAAACACCAATAGCGTCACTCGTTCGTTTCTAATTCTATTTTTCCGTTAGGCTTTTGTTTCTTGTTTGAAAAAAATAGTTACCGCTTGCGAGAGAATTTGCATATTAACCCCTAAATAATAAGGGTTTTGTATAAAAAAATTGGTTAAAAATAGGGGTAAAAAAATTTTCAATTATGAATTAATTGGTTTGAAACATGTTACTCAGGGGTTTTTGGGGTCGCAGATTACAAATCTCATTTTAGCTTTTCAAACTTCAAAATGGCAGATTCAAAATGGCAAACGACTTTTTTAAAAAATTAATTAATTAGCTTAACCCTTTAAGGACCAAATGTACAAAAATTTTATCCGAACTTTGGGAGCAATTTTTAGTATGAAAACGGATTGCTAAAAATTTTGCAATAGACATTTCTTAAAGCTCAGGAACCGCTCTTTCGAATGCTGCAATAACAAATATTGAAAATTTATAAATAAACAAATTACATACAGTCATTTAAAAAAAACACAATTGTTTAAAGATTTTTTTTTGAAAATCAAATTTTTTTATTATTTATGGCCAAGGAATGCGTCTCAAAGGTAAAAATATCGCGTCAAAAATGTCTAACCTAAAATGTTGTAATATAAAAATTACAAAAAAACAAAATGGCGGATCAAAAATGGCGTTCAAATTTGACTTTTTAATAAATAATATACAGCAAGTGCACATTTTTTAAAAACCCTACAGATTCGCTTGAAACTGGTTACTCGGGAGTTTTTGGGGTCGCTGATTACAAATATGATAATAGTTTTTAAAAGTTCAAAATGGCGAATCCAATATGGCGGACACTTTTTTCAAAATTTCATCGAACATAAATTATGAGAGCGATGATTCTGATCATTCCACTGCTTCGGTTTTGTCTACAGCAAGTAGAAAAAGAAGTAGACCAATTGGATCCAAAACACCTGCTGAAAGTAAGATGAAGAAAATGAAAAGTAAAAACAACAATAGTACAATTGACAAATATTTAAACTCAACGAAACAAAAAGAAACAATGGAAAATAAAGAAGAGGCATAACTAGTAGCAACACAAGGAAGATTACTACTCTGGAATGCTCGTGGCTTGCGGAATTTAACGGATCTACTACCAATAATAAACGAAAATGATATTGTTTGTATAAATGAAACATGGTGTACCGAAAATCCCGCAATATTTACTTCGAGATTTCTACCGGAATATGACGTCATCTTCAGCCGAGCAACAAAGGTGGCTACAAAAGGCAGAGCGAAAGGCGGTTTACTAATAGCATTCAATAAGAATAAGTATGTCTCTCAAAGTCTTTTTTTATCTGAAGAATGTATTTTCGTTGAAATTCATAATGGAAGTTTTAAATTTATATTAGGTTTTATTTATGTAAGTCCTAGCTCTGATTTTCAAAATTTTTTAAGGTTATTAGACGATCAGATTAACATAATATCTTCAAAATTCCCCTATTTACCAATGTACATTGGTGGTGATTTTAATTCAAGAGTAGGCAATCTTAATCAAATCTCAGATGAATCAATTTTAAATAATGAAAATTTTTCAATTGAAAGATGTAGTTTGGATATTAAATGTGATAGTAGGGGGGTTAAATTGGTAACTAACATGGAGAGAAATGGCTTTATTTTAATAAATGGAAGATCAAAGAGCGATTGTCCAGCAAATAACACTTTTGTTAACATGAATGGGAAATCGACAATAGATTTACTCTGGTCAAATATTAATGGTATCAATAACATTGTAGACCTGCGGATTGATGACCTTATTACGTCATCGGATCATTTTCCAGTAATCATTTCTATGGACACAATAGTTGAACTCGCGAAAAATTCTTGGAATTTAAAATGGAAGGATAATAGAAAAAATGAATATCATGAATTAATGCAACTATGTCAATTTAAAAAAAATAACAACATTTCTATTGATAAACTGGAAAACGATCTGATTTCAAACATAAAAAATAGCGCGAAAGATTTGGGAATGAGTAATAGGAATAATAGATATAAATATGGCATCACCAAACCATGGTTCGATGAAGAATGCATCTCCTTTAAAAAAACAGTTAAAGAATTATTGAAAGAATGTAAGTGTTTGGGATTTAAAGATTACAATTTGTTAAAATTATACAACGAAAAGAAAAAAGAATATAAAAAAATACAAGTGTATAAGAAAGAAAAATTCAATGACACTCTATTAAATCATTTAATGATGGCCAGGGATTCAACGACATTTTGGAAAATTGTAAATAGATATAGATCACGTCCTAGGATACAAGAGCATATAAACTTAGATGAGTGGTACAAATTCTTTAGAACATTACATTCGAACTCCGAAAAAACCTCTTTAGATAGGGAATATAAAGTTATTTCAATGATAAATGGCAATCCCCTTCTGGAATCACAAGTTACTATATATGAAGTATTAGAAAGCCTTAATAAATGTAGAAACAATAAAACTCCAGGATCGGATGGAGTAGCCTTTGAATTTTTAAAAAATTTACCACAAAATTGCATAGAATATATGACATATTTATTTAATAGAATTATGGAAAAAGAAGAAATTCCTTACTCTTGGTCAAATATAATATTAAAAATGCTACACAAAAAGGGAGATAAAAGCGACCCAGCTAATTACCGACCAATTGCATTGGTAAATTGTTTAACAAAAGTCTTTACACAAGTGTTATCAGGCAGGGTAAATAGTTGGGTTGAGTCGAATGGTCTCATAGGTGAATGGCAAGCAGGATTTAGAAAAAATCGTAGTTGCTCGGATCATATTTTCACATTGAACGCTATGATACAAAATAATTTGGGGCAGGGCAAGGGTAAACTTTTCGTCTTGTTCATAGACTTCCGTAGTGCTTTCCCCTCAGTCTCACACCATCTCCTATGGGAAAAAATTTACAAATTAGGATTAGGGAAAAAAATTATAAATATTTTAAAGAATTTATATACTAAAGCCACAATAGCGGTTAAAGGATCAAATGAAAATTCGAAACCTGTAGGAGTAAAGGTTGGAGTTCTACAGGGGGAAGTCCTAAGCCCGATTTTGTTCTCTTTATTTATTACAGATTTTCAGGATTTTTTAATGAATGAGGGTATTAGAGGAGTCTCGATAGACCATCTAACTGAGATCCTGCTGCTCGCCTATGCAGATGACATTGCTGTCCTATCCGATTCTGTTGTTGGTATGAGAAAAATTCTGAAAGCTTTGCACAAATACTGCCTTTTGAATAAACTTGAAATCAATGTTAATAAAACGAAAATTGTGATTTTTAGGAGGGGGGGTCATGCTCATGATAAAAAATGCGGTTTATTTATGTATGGAGAAGAAAATAATATAGAGATTGTTTCGAATTACACTTATCTAGGCATCCCTTTTTCCAACTCTTCAGTTTTTTCAAGGGCCGCAGACTCAGCTGTTTTCAAAACATATATTGCTCTAAATTCTACTGTTGCACTTATAAAAAGAATGAAATTGAATTCTTGGCTGCCAATTAAAAAATTGTTTGACAGTTTGGTTGTTAGTATATTAAGTTATGTAATCTTTGTATGGGGCCTAAGATACATGGAGGAAATTGAAAAGATCCAAACTTCATTCTATAAAAAAATTTTAAATCTCCCATGTTCAACACCAGGATATGCTATAAGAACAGAAACTGGATCTAGCAAATTGTCAGTAACTTGTTTTAAATTAGTTTTAAACTATATTGAAAAAATTCTAGAAATGGACAACTCTCGATACCCAAAAATTTGTTTTCTTAAATTAAAAAAAATTGCAGAAAAGGGAGATATAAAATTATATAGATTCAATTGGTATATGCAGGTACAAAAAATATTTGAATTAATAAATAGAAGAATGGATCTTGACAATATTACTTCTGAATCGATACAGAGAAACAAAATTATATGGATTAAAGAATATGAAAAATTATTGTACGACGAGGACTTAGCCCGTACGAACGAGTCAAGGTCATTACAGGTATTACCTCACTTAACGAAATGTGAAGGGCTTCAAAAACATCTGTGTTTGAAACTCCCCCTAGAATATCTTAGTGTAATATCCCAAATAAGAGTATTAAACAGATACCAAAGTAGGATAATAATTAACAAAGAACTACTTGACTTGAGAACTGAGGAGATCTGTGATGGCTGTGGCTCCAATGTTGTTGAAAAATTTTACCATTTGTTGGTTGAATGTGTGTGTTATAATAATGAAAGAAATAATTGTCTCGGTAATTTTGAGGACGAAATTGAAAAAAAAAATGCTCTACTCGAAATATTGTGTAACCCACAGTGTGAGACTGTAAAGAAAATTTACTCTTTTATAAAAGCAATAATACATAAGTAAACGAAAGAAAATGATTATCCGTCGAAACTCCTTTGTATAGACTAATGTCTTCAAACAAATAAATTATTATTACTAACTACTGTGAAAATATTAGCCCGATCCAACAACTTGCAATTTTGACTTTGGTACACTCGATAAAATTTGCCCCTTAAACATAATTAATCTTTAATTATGAGGCTTCAAAGACAGACAAAACTCGATAATAACAAAGAACAGTTACTATTAGTAATATTATTATTAAGTTATATTATATGTCCGCCATATTGGATTCGCCATTTTGAATTTTTAAAAACTATTATCATATTCGTCATCAGCGACCCCAAAAACCCCCGAGTAACCAGTTTTAAGCGAATCCGATGAAGTTTTGAAAAATGTCCGCCATATTGGATTCGCCATTTTGTATTTATGAAAACTATTATCATATTCGTAATCAGCGACCTTAAAAACCCCCGAGTAACCAGTTTCAAGCGAATCCGATGAAATTTTGAAAAAAGTGTCCGCCATATTGGATTCGCCATTTTGAATTTTTAAAAACTATTATCATATTTGTAATCAGCGACCCCATAAACCCCCGAGTAACCAGTTTCAAGCGAATCTGTGAGGTTTTTAAAAAAATGTGCACTTGCTGTATATTATTTATTAAAAAGTCAACTTTGAACGCCATTTTTGATCCGCCATTTTGTTTTTTTCTAATTTTTATTTTACAACATTTTAGGTTAGACATTTTTGACGCGATATTTTTGCCTTTCAGACGTATTCCTTCGCCATAAATAATAAAAAAAAATTGATTTTCAAAAAAAAATCTTTAAAACATTGTGTTTTTTTTAAATAACTGTATGTAATTTGTTTATTTATAAATTTTCAATATTTGTTATTGCAGCATTCGAAAGAGCGGTTCCTGAGCTTTAAGAGATGTCTATTGAAAAATTTTTAGCAATCCGTTTTCATAATAAAAATTGCTCCCAAAGTTCGGATAAAATTTTTGTACATTTGGTCCTAAAAGGGTTAAAAACCGTTACTCGGGAGTTTGTAGGGTCGCTGATTACGAATCCGATGTCAGTTTTTCAAAATTCGATTTTTAAGCCAATTAATTATTTTTTTTTAATTCGGCTACCATTTTGGATTCGCGATTTTGAACTTTGAAAAAATAATATCAGATTTGTAATCAGCGACTCCGAAAACCCCCGAGTAGTCATATTTATGAGCCTAACTCAATTATCAAATATTTTTATGCGCCATATTGGATCTGCCATTTTGAATTTTAAAAAACTAACATCAACTTCGTAATTAGCGACCACGCAAACCCCCGAGTAACGAATTTCAAGTGAATTCGAAGAAATTTTAAAAAAGTCCTCCGCCATATAGGATCTGCCATTTTTAATTTTGAAAAACTAACATCAGATTCGTAATCAGCGGCCACATAAACCCCCGAGTAACGAATTTCAAGTGAATCCGATGAAATTTTAAAAATTTGTCCACCATATTGGATCCGCTATTTTGAATTTTGAAAAACTAACATCAGATTCGTAATCAGCGACCACACAAACCCCCGAGTAACGAATTTCAAGTGAATCCCGTGAAATTTTAAAAAAGTTGTCCGCCATATTGGATCTGCCATTTTGAATTTTGAAAAACTAACATCAGATTCGTAATCAGCGACCTTGAAAACCCTTAAGTATAGAGTATGACAAAAATAGCATCACTTAAAAAAAGTCGGGCCTTAAAGGGTTAAATTCATATAGAGAAAGTAGGGAAAACAAAACAATAGACACATACAGTTCATCCCTTTCAATATCACTGACTGACAGACTAAAATTATCCAATATTCTAAACATCATGCCAGAAACATCAAGTGCTTCAAATGACCATTTGCAAAATATATTTGCAAGAATGGAAAGATTCGAAACGAGATTAGTAGCTATGGAACAACCAGTTAGAAGAGAGGAAAGTTTACTCTTAAATGAAAACGAATTAAACAGCGATCACGAAGAATTAGAAGAAGTTACAGAATATGATTTTGGGAAAAGCATAAAATTAGTACCAGAATTTAACGGAAACTTTTAAGAAAATTTCATTCATCTAATAAGATTATTTAAAAGAAAAACGAAAAGATATGAAAGACTGACATTATTACATGCAATAATTGCACAAAAATTAGTAGGAAGAGCAGCAAATACAATTAGAGCAGATGCAGTTAAAACCTTTGCCGATTTTTTTGAGAGATTACGAATTTTATTTGGAGAAAAAGATAGTTTAGAATCACTTCAAAGGGCTCGCGATTCATGTATAATGGGCAAAAATGAAGGTTTAGAATCATTCACCTCAAGATTTATGCAGTGTGACGATGTAAATTGACGTGATAATGAGGATTGTCAAAATTTTGCATCGTCATGCCATCTATCGGAGAGAGCCCCGAACCGACATATCAAAACTTATGGTAATTAGGGAAAGTCAGTGCCGCCGGCTGACCCACTGGGAGTAGAGATAAGTAGGTCGCGCGGCAGGTTGATAAGAGAAAGTGATAGATGGCAAAGCTAGTACCGTTTCCAGGAGAACGAGTAGAAGAAGACGAGCCACGTGGGAAGGAAAGCCAGGACGCCACAGGTGTTGTATGCTTTCGCCGCCATTGTGGAAAAATTGTCTTGCCGCGCCGGTACGCAAATCCTTCGCCGCTAACACAATTTTATTATTCTTTTTTTGTTTTGTGAGAATCTTAGTTCAAGCCGTAAATTTCGAGTGTCGAGAGTGGAACGTAAAGTTCAAAATTGTATTGTGAATAAATACTGAATTTTTATAGTGAACAAGAGTTAACAGTTTTGTGTTTTCCTTCCAAACCTTTCTCACGGATTATAATTTGACGCCGGTGAGAACAAGGAGACGAGGCCAGGAAAACCAACTGGAGAAATATTTTGAGCCGATTCGTCGTGGGTAAGTCGTTTATCAGTCTTGTGCCAGTCGTGTCTCGCCGTTGGTATTTTCTGCTTGCCAATCGTTCGAGCAGAATTTCCTCTGGGTGAGAGAGTAAATTCGGAGGAGTTGGTTTGTCATTAGTCGAGTAAAAGTTTATTAATTATTCTTGAAAATTAATTGGCGCCTGACGGCTAAATTTATTAACTTAAATTTGAAATTATCATTGTGGTTGAAAGCGTCAGATTTTGCCTGACGTAAGCAGAAAGCCAGTATTGTGAGAAAAATCCGAGTAAAATTACCCACAACTTGTGCAAAATCAAAAATTTTCCCAAAATCTTATGCCGAGCACATGTTAGACCGGAAATAAAATTCGAATTAGTCACGTGACTGGAAATAGAGCGCCGGACGGTCGAGAGAAACGACGCGCCGGGATATTTAAATTTTCGACAGCCGAGAGAAAGTTGCGCGCGCCAGGAAAGAGTGGCCTAGTAGTAGTAGTAATAGCGGCTACACACAGAGAGAGAGAGAGGACGAGAAGAAGAGACAGAGGGAGAGTCGAGTCACCAGTCAGCCAGAAAATTAAAAATTTCAAAAGGGGTCCCTCCTTGAGTAGTCACGTCCTTGCTTCAAGACAGCACAGTGCCGTATATACTAATTGCGCACCTCCCTAAAAATTTAAAATTTTTCAAACTTAGAAAATTTTTCTTTAAAAATTTTTTTTTAAATGGCAAAGGCAATTGACGAGATGCAGGATTACAAGAGACGCATGAACGAATTAATTGGAGTACCATGTGTAAATCGAGCATGGGAAAAAATTAAAATCATGCAAGTTGGCCAGGTGGTGACGAAGTTACTGAGACACCAATTGTGTATCAGTGGTTCGCCACAAGTTTTAAAAGAAAGATTATTGCGAGCGGAAATGAGGTTAGTTCAAATCGACGAGTTAGATGTGCCATTTAGCGAAATCTATGATTTGGGAAGTTCCGACCAAATTTTCTTAATGGAAGCTTTCCCAGAGCCAGAATTCGACAAATTCCCATTTGTAAATTATCGTCGGGGTGGCCAGATGTCATCGGCAGATGACGAAGAATCAGATAGTGGGGCAAGTCAGGTCATCGAACGTATTAGGGCCAGGAAAACTCCAGGGAGTGGGGGAAATAAAACTAAAGTTGGAACATCGTACAGTAGACACAGTCCGACCAGCGTTGCATCCACCCCAAATTTTACACCCCAACCCCAGTCATGACAACCGCCAGCACGACGACGTTTTCATCCACCACATCGAATGCTCAGTTGAGTATGACAACGAGCACGGTCATGACAGCACCCCATACTATTCAGTCGGCCACGATGGCCCCAGTGGTCCAGAGCCTCCGTGATTCAGTCGCGCGTTTGGGTTTGTCACCCGAAATAAAGAAAATAATGGAGTACGCGGAGAAAATGGACCGCCAGTATTCGGGAGGGGGGTGGGAGCTACGACAAAGCCAGTGTAGGGCCGAGGTTGCCGAGGGGTACCATCTGATTCACCACCAGCAATCGAGATTAGTGTCCCCTCAAAGAAATTCCCTTTTAGCCGAGACCTCACACAATCACCAAACTGAGGACAGAGTGAGGCCCACACCCGCCCCGAGAAGTCAGTCAAGCCGAAATAGCATGAGTGACTCTAGTATCAATCATCGTAGAGTGCCAGAAAATGGAGAGCCAGTCTTGAATCTCGAAAACAATGAGAGACGAAGTAGGGGTAAAAGAGACAAAGTAGAGAGACAGATCGAGTGTAGTGGTAGTGAAGAGGGCCGTGTAAGCAGCAGATGTAGTTGTAGGAGTAAGGACAATGACCGATCGAACGAGAAAATTATAAGAAAAGTGGATCGGGAACGTAGAACAGGAAAAGGAGTGGGGGAGAGCCGGAGATCGCTGTTAGATGACTCTTCGAGTGAGTCCGAAGTGGAGAGCGATCTAATTTAGAGATTGAGCAGTAGTAGGGAAAATGTAGAATGTAGGCCAGGCCGTAGATCCAAAGTGATAAAAACACTGAAAGACTGGGACCTAAAATTCTTTGGAGATGACGACGTCATAGACGAACTACGAGCCAGAACACAAGGAAAAGGGGAGAAAATTTCCCCATATTTGACCAGTTTCCGACTAATCTTAGGTCATATGAGACGACCATTGAGCCAGAAACAACAGGTCAAGTTGGCCTATAAAGGCCTGACACCAGCCTACCGTCGTCAATTGGAACGACTCCACTTTGAATCGTTGAGCCAGATGGAGAAGATTTTGAGAGACTACGAGAAGGCCAAAGACTTAGACGAAAGATACGCCCCACCACTACCCAAAGAGAAGATGCGTTTCCCGTTAGCAGCCATGAAAGAGAAGAAGAGTAGCCAGAAACATGCGAAAAATGAGAAGGTGGCAGCACTAGAAAAGGAGTCAGAGTAGAGTGAGAGCGATCACTCTACAAGGACAGAGAAACCGAAGAAAAAGGAGAAGAAAAGTAAGAAGGGTAATAATGAAAAGAGTAAGCCAGAAGAAAAGAGCGTCGAGGCCATTAGTCCAGCGAAATCAAGCCAGAAGCCAGCAGTGGTCCAGGGTCAAGTTGCCAGTACTGCGCCATCCCAAGCACAAGCACAAATGCCAATGCAATTTGCCTACCCAATGGTTTACCCAGGGATGTTTCCACCCGGAATGAAACCAAATTACCCCAGGCCAAATGGTCTTAAAGGACCCAAGCCGGGGCAAAATGGTACACAAACCCAAAATACCCCTAAAGAGTTCGTTGGGGCATGCTTCCACTGCCAGACTACAAGACATCGAGCCAGAGATTGCCCACAGTGAACCTGTTTTTCTTGTCAGCAACAGGGGCATTATGCAAATCAATGCCCTCTGAAACCAGCCCAAACAGAAGCGTGTTTGGTATGTAAGAGGCCAGGATGCAATTTTCTAAATTGCCCAAATTGTGTGTCGGTCAGAGCCGCCTTGGGAAACGGCGTGTGGGGGGCACATAACAGCCCTGTACCCCCCTCCAACCCAACTGGACAATAAATACTACTGTTGAGGGAGGGAGAGCCGTGAGCCGTGTGTAGTAGAAAAGAGAGCTGAGATTTTTGAGCCATGTAGGGGTCATTCTCACAATCGGGACACATGACACGTACATTAGATTTTTTAAAATAAATAATAATAATTTTTCAAAACCTTTACGTCCTAATAATAGCATTCATCATGATTTAATCGGATCCTATGAAAAATAAATCGAAAATTTGAAATATTTAAAGATACACGTGTTTATATAGCATAAAAACTCCCATCCGTTACCGTTCATGAAGTAAGTTTCATTTGTAGAAAAGGTATTATATTAATTCTGTAATACAAAAAAATCTTTTGCCCGGTAATATCTACTTATTATTTTATTTGTAATTGAATCATGAAGAATAAAGTAAAATATTTGTTAATTATTTTTCCCTAGAATTAAATTAGTTTTGTGCAGAAATAAAACTCCCCTCCGTTACCGCTCACAAATATAATTATAAAATATAAACAAAAAGGATAAAATAGAAATAAATACATCAAAACTCTTTGTAGTGTCAGTATAGTTATGGTTATTGCATAAAATGATGAAATAAAATGAAAACAATTAGTTTTAAAAGAATCTCTAGTTTGTCAGTGTTCATCGACACAATAAAAACTCCCCTCCGTTACCGCAGTAAATTTAGTTTTTAGGACGTAAATAATAATAATTATTAATAATTTTTAAAACATTGTTTTATTTAAAAACAAAGAAAACAAATGCTGTCATTAATTTATTTATAATATTTATTTTTTTTATATTATAATGATAACATTTTGAAGCTGTACAATGAAAGAAAACTCCCCTCCGTTACCCATGGCATATTTCCATTACACAGCACGTAAATTACAGACTTTATTAATCATCGGATTCATTTGAAACTCGTTACTCGGGGGTATTCGGGGTTGCTGATTACGAATCTCATGTCAGTTTTTGAAAATTCAAAATGGCGGACAATTTTTTAAAACATTCATCGGATTTGCTTAAAACTCGTTACTCGGGGGTTTTTGGGGTCGCTGATTACGAATCTGTTATTAGTTTTTATAAATTCAAAATGGCGGATCCAATATGGCGGACACTTTTTGAAAAATTCATCGGAATTGCTTGAAACTTGTTATTAGGGGGTTTTCGGGGACGCTAATTACGAATTTCAGGTCAGTTTTAAAAAATTTAAAATGGCGGATCCAATATGGCGGATAATTTGCAGATTGATGCTATTCGATAGAAATTCGTTCCTCAGGGGTTTTTGAAGTCGCTGAATTCGAATTTGATGTTTGTTTTTGAAAATTGTAAATGGCTGATCTAGTATGAATAATTAATTAGATTGGCTTAAAACTTGTCGCTCTGGGGCTTTCGGGATTTTGAATTTTCAAAAACTGACATCGGATTCGCAATCAGCAACCCGAAAATTCCCGAATTACGAGTTTCAAGCAAACCCGATGAATTTTTGAAAAAAGTGTCCATCATATTGGATCCGCCATTTTCAATTTTCAAAAACTAACTTGAAATTCATAATCAGCGACCCCGAAAACCCCCGAGTAACAAGTTTCAAGCAAATCCGTTAAATTTTTGAAAAAAGTGTCCGCCATATTGGATCCACCATTTTGGATTTTGAGAAACTGACATCGGATTCGTAATCGGCGACCCCTAGAACCCCTGAGTAACGAGTTTTAATTAATTTTCATCAATTTTGAAACCCATTTAGCTGCGAAAAATTTTCAACAAAAATTTTGAGTAAAAAACATTAATTTATAATAATAATGTTGATAAAGATTGTAACCACGTATTTTATAGGCTTATTAGGATCCCCCTTTTGCCAAAGGACTAATAATAAAAGTGATTTTTCAACTTTTTTTTTAAATGAAATTTCAATTCTGAATTTGTTCTTTTCTAGAGATTGACCCGTAGAGTAAATATAAACAGCGAGTATAGAGACAGATTCTCGCCTAGTTGTAGTTGGGTAAAAACTGAACGAGAATTAGAACTAGAGAGAGGAGAAGAAGTTAAGGAAAGTTTAGAGCCAGTCATAGATAGGGACGACCTAACAGAGAACAATGCGTTCAAATTTATGCCAGATTATAGTCAAGGGAGGTCGAGTGAGGAGAACTCACTCTACCGAAACGAAGTAGAGAAAATGGCCGAAGAGTGTGGGACAAAAGGTACGGATGTGATCCCGGTACCTATAGTCCAAGGGAGGGGAGAGGCTGTGAGAGTCACATCTGACCCGAACCTAAGTAATGAAGAGGACATCGACGGATCTAGGACATGGAAGTGAAACTTAAAGAAGGACTATGGAGAGTTTTCAGAGGAGAATGGCATGAGTTTGGGCCAAAAGAGAGAGAAGAGGACGAACAACTAATATTCGCCGAATGTGCCGGTATTTCTGCGCTTGACGACGAGCAGAAGAAAATAATCCAAGCCATAGTAGACAAATGGGTATTGCCAGAATCAGAAGAGCACGGAATGACAGACTTGACGGAACATCATATACGTGTTACGGATGAAACGCCAGTTCAACATGGCATCAGACGGATGTCGCCAGCCATGTTAACTTGGGCCCAAGGTAATGCTGCCAAACTGTACAAACTAGGGATCATAGACCAAGCTGCCAGCCGTTGGAGGAGTGCGCCAGTAATAACGAGAAGAGGAGAGAACGATTTTCGACAGTGTAACGACTACAGAGATGTCAACAAAGTTACAATCAAAGATGGGTATCCATTGCCATCCATACGAAGGTCCTTTTGAGATCATCGAGGTCCGGTCGCCAACTGTATTCATCCTACGAGATGAACAGAGCCGGCGAGTCCCTAAAGTCCATATTACCGACCTAAAACCATACTTACCTGTCATAAATGCGTAAATCACCATGTTCCTGTTGTGAATAAAGAAATTTGTTTTAGAACGAGCGGAGAGCCAGAGCTAGGAAGAGAATTCGAGGAAGAGAAAGGAGGCCGATGGTCGATGGTCACCGAGCCAACATAGAGCCACGTCTGAGTTTGTTGGGATGGAGTGGGAGGCATCAACATCTTCGCCACGTACTACACGTCAAGGAAGAAACCAAAGCCGCCACCGACCAACGCCAGAGTTCACCCACGGAAACGTCGAGATGGGTAGACCATCGTACTTATCATTTCCGATTACTGAACGTCAATCCGGGGAACCGATAATAGTCAGAAGAGTAACGACGAGAGCAGGAGAAGACGAGGATATAGCAGCAGGAGAGATAGAGAAGCCGGAGAGAATGGAAGGAGCAAGTGGAGGACAACAAGAATTCATCACGAGACCAGAAGACTGGGGCGAATTGAGTATGTTGGAGAAAATCGAAATGAAAGAGAAGAAGAAGACAATTCGACCAGATGGAGCAGAGGTAGTGTCGCCATACCGATGGCCAGCCGATCAGGGTCCAAATGAAAGTGTCGAAGCTTACGAGAGCAGACTGGCCGAGTATGAATTAGAGATGTTCCTGAAAACGAAAGAGCCAATGACTACGGTAGCCCTAGAGAGGGCTAGAGCCAAGCAGAGGAAAGAGTTAAAAGAGAGGAGTCAACGACAGTGGACTAGAGAAGACTTCGAGAGCCAAGAACCAACGCCGAGGATGAAGAAGTCAACCAGTCCGCAACCGGGAACACCGAGCGAACCGAAACGGATGCTCGGGGCTCGACCAAAAGAGAGATCAACTTCTCAAACCCGAAACAAAGGGCCAGGCCAGGAGAGAGAAGAAAGGAAGGGAAGGCAAGAAGGACCAACACTCAAACCAAAAACGAGAGGAGTAGCCTTCGGAGGACTGACGATCATTCCAACAGACAGATTATTAGATCCCCCACCCTATTGCTGTTTCAACTGTTGGCGAGTGGGACATAATGCCGAAAACTGTGGTGATCCAAACCGACACAAACATTGCTGGAACTGCGGTCGACGTCATGCGAGTGTAGAAAAATGCTCCCGATGTGCGAGGGCATATGCACGCTATATGGGAAGGCCATATAAGGAAGAAGAAAGATCAAAGGAAAGGCAAGAAGGAAATAGTAAAGGAGGGGAAGAAACGGGAGGAACGCCAGGGCCGAAGGAACTAGTGGATCAGGAAGTGGAGCAGGAAACGGAGGAGGTCCAGGAAGTTGCTGAATTAGGGCCAGTTGAGATAATAGAGGACGAAGAAGCAATAGGGGAAGGAGAGATTAGTGTACCCCTGAAAACCACAAAGGAAGAAGATGAGGACTTGGTCGAGAAGATCATGGCGATTACGACAGCTTTAGCCGGATTACCAGCGTCAACCATCGATTTGGCAATCCGCCAACTCCTGGAGGAGAGGAGGAAGAAGAAGTGAATTAGGAGAGCCAGATGAGAGTAGGAGGGCCAGATGAGAGAGTAGGAGAGCCAGATAAAAGGGTAGGAGAGCCAGATGAGAATGTAGGAGAGCCAGATGAGGTTGGGGGAGAGTCAGTAGTAGTGCCAGAATTATCATGATTATGACGGTCCTATATAAATTAGTACCGGTCATGGGGAGGGGATTGTGACGATGTAAATTGACGTGATAATGAGGATTGTCAAAATTTTGCATCGTCATGCCATCTATCGGAGAGAGCCCCGAACCGACATATCAAAACTTATGGTAATTAGGGAAAGTCAGTGCCGCCGGCTGACCCACTAGGAGTAGAGAAAAGTAGGTCGCGCGGCAGGTTGATAAGAGAAAGTGATATATGGCGAAGCTAGTACTGTTTCCAGGAGAACGAGTAGAAGAAGACGAGCCACGTGGGAAGGAAAGCCAAGACGCCACAGGTGTTGTATGCTTTCGCCGCCATTGTGGAAAAATTGTCTTGCCGCGCCGGTACGCAAATCCTTCGCCGCTAACACAATTTTATTATTCTTTTTTTGTTTTGTGAGAATCTTAGTTCAAGCCGTAAATTTCGAGTGTCGAGAGTGGAACGTAAAGTTCAAAATTGTATTGTGAATAAATACTGAATTTTTATAGTGAACAAGAGTTAACAGTTTTGTGTTTTCCTTCCAAACCTCCCTCACGGATTATAATTTGACGCCGGTGAGAACAAGGAGACGAGGCCAGGAAAACCAACTGGAGAAATATTTTGAGCCGATTCGTCGTGGGTAAGTCGTTTATCAGTCTTGTGCCAGTCGTGTCTCGCCGTTGGTATTTTCTGCTTGCCAATCGTTCGAGCAGAATTTCCTCTGGATGAGAGAGTAAATTCGGAGGAGTTGGTTTGTCATTAGTCGAGTAAAAGTTTATTAATTATTCTTGAAAATTAATTGGCGCCTGACGGCTAAATTTATTAACTTAAATTTGAAATTATCATTGTGGTTGAAAGCGTCAGATTTTGCCTGACGTAAGCAGAACTTTTATACTAAAATAAAAAAAAATTAGTTTAGAATCATACGTCACAAGTGATTGTGAGAAAAAAAAACCTTGTGCGAAATCTTGTTCAGAAGCAAGTGACAAGCTAATTTTGACATTCAAAAACTGAAAGAAAAGACACAAAACTTTCCGAGTATTAAGCAAAAAACAGTGCGAACACCATGTTTCATAAACATCTAACATCTTTTTTTATTAAGCCACCATATTAAATCCGCCATTTTGAATTTCAAAAAACTAACATTAAATTTGTAGTCAGTGACCTCAAGAACACCAAGTGGTAGTTTCCATGAGCCTAGCTTAATTTTTAAATTTTTCCGTCCGCCATTTTGAATTTTGAAAAACGAATATCAGATTCGTAATCAGCGACCCCAAAAACCCCCAATGATAATTTTCATGAGTCTAGCTCAATTTTCAAATATTTTTGTCCTCCATATTGGATCCGCCATTTTGAGTTTTGAAAAAATAACATCAGATTCGTAATCTGCGACTCCGAAAACCCCCGAGTAGTCATTTTTATGAGCCTCGTTCAATTTTCAAATTTGTCCGTCCGCCATATTGGATCCGCCATTTTGAATTTTAAAAAAATAACATCAGATTCGTAATCAGCGACCCCGAAAACCCCCGAGTAGTAATTTTCATGAGCCTCGTTCAATTTTCAAATTTTTTCGTCCGCCATATTGTATCCGCCATTTTGAATTTTGAAAAACTAACATCAGATACGTAATCAGCGACCCCATA
Source organism: Leptopilina heterotoma (assembly GCF_015476425.1). NCBI lineage: Eukaryota > Metazoa > Arthropoda > Insecta > Hymenoptera > Figitidae > Leptopilina > Leptopilina heterotoma. Next base: position 3,081,256 of record NW_025111054.1, read on the forward strand.
AACCCCCGAGTAGTCATTTTCATGAGCTTTACTTGAAGTAATTTAACAATTTTTTATTTTTTTAACAACCCTTAGCAAAAACATTTTTTTCAATATAGTTATAATTATAGGATTGTTGTAAATTTATTGCACTTTAATTTTTTTTTAAAAGTAATATAAATTTGTGGATCTTTGGCGTTTAGAACTGAAAAATTGATTAATTTTTGACAAAGTTGTGAATGTTCGAACACGAAAGTGGTTTCAATCGAAACCGCTGGGCCTTAAAGGGTTAAATCCAGTTTAATTTTATAAATTTCCTATATCGTTTCGTACAATTTTTATTTTATATCCGTTCGCGTTTTCTAATTTAAAACTTTATTTCTTGCAATCCTGCTACAAGGAGTACACAAGAATATGAAATTCGTTTTTTTTAGTTCATTGTCGATGGCAATACTCATAAAATCACGGAGTATACCAACGCTTTAAAACAAACTTAGCCACACCCTATGAAGGTCGCCGTTCAACGTACGTAAAGTGAACTTATACTCTTGTTCTAAAGATTCGTAATTTTCTTTTATATACCTTACTGTTGGTCTGGATCGTAGTTCTGGATAATCTCGAACTCTGCTTTGTAGATTTGGATAACTCTTTGGATAACTCTGGATACCTCTCTGTAGATCTGGATAACTCTCTGGATACCTCTCTGTATATCTGTATAACTATGGATACCTCTCTGTAGATCTGGATAACTCTCTGGATACCTCTCTGTAGATATGGATATCACTCTGTAGATCTGGATAACTCTGGATACCTATCTGTAGATCTGGATAACTCTCTGGATACCTCTCTGTAGATCTGGATATCACTCTGGATACCTTTCTTTAGATCTGGGTAACTCTCTGGAAACCTCTCTGTAGATCTGGATAACTCTGGATATCACTCTGTAGATCTCTGCTTTTTCTTTACTTTCTCGTTCACTTTAGATAATCACTTTGTTTATCTGGAACTAGCTCTGGGTTCTGGATACTCAAAATCTGGATGAACTTCCAAAAAATTTTTGAATATCCTAGCGCTGCCACCAATTATGTTGTCGCCGTAAGAAACAACTAATATTATTATTTTTGGTGAGTTGGTTACTCAACTGAGAGCCAACTCTACTTTATTTATTTAACAAGTAAAAGTACGAAAACTTGGAGATAATCAATCCTTCCAATTCTTCACTGAGCCTTATTAGAAGACAAACGTGCTATCACTTTGAGTAGTGACTAATTAATCTGACCACACCTGCTTATGCTTTAGTTTTAAAGGACTGTGAACTCGTCACCACTCTTTACAATACACACTCATACTTCATACTGTCGACATTATCCCTGTTTACGATTTTCTCTTCTCTGCGCATGGCAACCGCGATCCTGTTAAAAGAAAAATAAATTCAAAAGTCCGGTAAATTAGAAACTATGTTTCTCAGAGCTAGTCCGCCCGGGAGTACTTGTAGTTTTCCGCAGTTCATCGGGGTCCGGGTAGGATAAAGTGTCTCAACATCGTACCACTGACCAAGTCATTGAGAATGTGACAATTCAGCAAAAGTAGGTCTATGTTTAATTATAACCAATTTGCAGTTAAGTGAAATAATTTTGTCCTTTTTCGAAAATATGAAATTTTTTTTAAAATTATAGTTAGATGTTGTTGTCGTTAATACTTGTAGCTAAATATATCTAACTATAACCTTACACCTCTAGATAATTTTGTTAAATACAATAATAATAACAATAATTAAATAAATAACAAAATTATTTTAATAAAGAATTTCTTGGGGAGTGCTGTAGTCACTACACGTATAGAGTGTCTATCTTAATGATAGAGATTTTTAGAGACTACTTTTGCTGCAATTAACAGTTTAGTTTTATAGCGATTTATTTCAAAACTAAAATTTTTAAAAAGTTTTAATCAATAGAGATTTTTCTTCGAAAATAGATCCTTATACATCAGAGGTGTTTGATTACTTTTAATTAACAATTTTTTTTAAATAAAGTGCGGTTCAAACTGAATGACAAAATAGTAGATCGCTAAAAATTCCCTTTTTATTCTATCATACCATCTTTCATACTTTCATAGCCTGTAGCATAAACTTGGTAAAAGAGGTTTAATTGTCAATTTTATTAATTAGTCTCATAATAGACATTTACCCATTAACGTATTGAAAACAAATCTGATGTTGTTGAGTCCAATCCTATTTTTCATTGAAATGCAATAATTAGATTAGAAATACTTGCTTTCTTAAAGATTGTTTTTTTGTAGTCGGAAATTGTGATTCAAGATACCTGGATAAAGAATCCCAGGATATGTGGGGATGGCCGCTCTTATTCTGGTCGACCCACTAAAAACCACTCCCGTCTTCTTCTGGACTATTCTTCAACCCACGAAACTACCTATTGGCTTTAAACTTCGTGGGGTGAAGGTACTTGAGCATGACTGGGACTGATAGTGAGATTTACCGTTTCCGGCATGCTCACAAGGGGTACTGTCTTTAAATTTTTTGAACCCATTTTTTCTTGCTGTTTGGTTGCTCATTAGTGAAAAGCTTCGTCACCACGACAAGGTCTACCGAACTTATCCATGATTTTAATCATGTTTGGCAGTGGATAAGCATCCACTAATCCCAGCCCATCGAAAACAACGATGATGTTCGGCAACGAACAACCATTGGTGGAGAAAAGATTGTTTATTTACAAGCTTTCCAAAAATTTCTATTAACTCTAAAAATGCTTTTAATTTAGCTTTATTCATAGGATTATGTAAGGCTTTTAAAGCATACGTGTCGTTTGGCTTAATATTGATTAAAGAAGGTTTAAAAGGACCTTTTTGGCAAATGCAATTTTTACATGTCATGGTAAAAATGACAAATATAAAATGTACGCTGATTCACCTACTTTTTTTAGTACTGTGATTTCGAAATAAAGTTGACAACATCAAAAGAATATTTTTCAATAAAAAGAAAAGCAGTAAAGATAAAATTAAATTTAAAATCATAAAATTAACCTGATCTTGGATAAAGTATCACAACAAGTCAGTGCACTACTGACCTCATAATTGACAATGTGGCAATTCAGCAAAATAAGCAGTTAAAATAAGTAATATCCAATTTGAATTCAAGCGAAATTGATTGGGCTCTTTCACAAGATTAACAGTAGAACTACCGCTAGGACATTTTTGTCCCATAACGTATTATATATTTTTTTTTACTTTTTGGAGGTTTATTAAATCAAATAATACATCATTTTTATATGTTTTTTGCGTACATTACGAATCCGATGTCAAAATTTGTTTATCATTTCAAATTTAAAAAAAATAAGATTTAAAGGGTTAAAAACAACCGTTGTTACCTAACTTTGAAGCAATACTGACGTCCAAAAAAAGCTACAATAAGCGACATTTTTGTAAATTTGAGTTTTTGGTATCATTGGATTCATAAAAAAATTTGCATTTAACTGTAATATAGCCTGAGAGTGAGCTGACTTTACAGAATAATGCAATCGACTGTCAAGATGTACGTTTTTTTCTCTTTAAAATAGTCTGAAAGTGAGTCGAGTTTACAGAAGAAGAAAATCTATCTTTTTACGGCATATTCTTAGTTTTTTTATGTAATGTCGCTGTTACAAACCAGAATTAATTTATTTAATAATACTGAGCTTTTGAGATGGCTCTAAAATTCTGCTTTGGGGAGGCACCAAGCTGCCGAATTCCTTGGGGAAATCGTTTGAATTGTGGATCCGTTTTCCACTTTTAAAAGTTACGCACTGCTTCTAAAGAAATGTTTGTGTGAGGAGTAAAGGTAAATAAAAGAGAGAATTAGTTAAGAAAATTAAAGAGGTTTATTTACGTGGTGAAAGAAAATTAAGAACGATACATCTACTTACTCTACCAGCGACAGTGGTGTCACAATCAGCTGCCGTCGGGCGAAACAAACTTCCGTTGTTGTTGGCACACAACGTGACTTTAGTCTTTTTGTTCAAGTAAATAAATTTGAACTTTAGCGTTTTTCTTTAATATTTAAGAAAACTCAAAAAAAAATTAGTTTAAAACAACAAAATTATTTTTTTATCAAGGCCGTTGTATCGGAACGGCGCAGGCGCTACACGCACGGGCTGGTCGGTTTTCACACAAACAAAAATCTGCTATAATTAATTTAATAATTACAGCCGATTTTCATCCGACACAATTCTCGATGGACTCCGTCGGTTAGAAGAATTTAATTTGATTTTTCGTCCGCCTTTCGCGTTATACTTAAAAAGTTTTACACGGGGGTCCGACTCGCAGACGGGCTAAGTCGCGGCGTTCTTGTTTCTCGCAACACTTGCCAAGCTAAAGCCAGGAGAGGTGTTGCTCGAGAGAAGCAAGAAGTAGTTCTGCGTCGATTAGAAGATTTTGACTAGCCTCTAGTCCTTGTTTTACCTTCAGAGTGGGACAATTTTGCAGACGAGGAATTTTTAATTTTCAGGAGTAGGAAGGAATTCGCGGCCCATTGGACGTTGTAATTTTTCGCTGATTCTAGCATGCATAGACAGTTTCGTGTGAACGGAAACGACCGTCATTTGATATTTTTCTGAAAATAACTCCTTATAATTAATGAAAAATAATTTCATCATTTTATTAAATACAACAATTTCCCAATTATGATGGTTGTTTAAATTAATTAACAACCATACAATTGTGTGAATTGCCAATTAAATTGGTGGAGTTGCTCAGTTGTATGTAATTTCCAATCACAAGTTGATCGATTAGTGATGCGTAAAATCAACCAATTGTAGTGGTTGAGCACCCTTGTTGTAGGGTCAGGCTGTCAAAACGCACGTGCGTTTGTTATTATATTGCAGCGTAGCTTGTGGGCCTAAGGGAAAAGGGGAGGGTTTTTATAAGAGGAAAACAGCGAGTAGAGGCGAGCATGGAGCATGTGTTGGTGTGCGCGGCTGAAAGTTCGTATGTCGTTGTGAATCTTATAACGAACGGAGTCCGTGAGAGCATCGGTGTATACTATATGCCGAGAAATCCGTGCATGTGTGCGTTATTATAATCATTCAACCACATGTGCATGTATTTATGACGGATATGATTTTGGTTTTATTTCTTATAAAATAATTTCCTCTTTCCCTTTTTTTTCGAGATGCATATTTTGTGCCGCAACATTGCTGCAACATTCTGTAGTTTTGATGTTGCTACAATGTTGGTTATTGCCATTTTGGCTTCGCAACATTGTCGCAACATTCCATAATTTTGATGTTGTTACAATGTTGGTTATCGCCATTTTGGCTTCGCAACATTGCTGCAACATTCCATGATTTTGCTGTTTTATTTCATCAATTCAACTTCTGCAAGAAAATAATTTTGGAGACAAAATCGAGAATTTTATTATTTTCATTTTTGTTTAGTGCTGGTGCACGCTTAAGAACGTGAGCACTTTTGCTGACAAGTCCGGCTTATCGGAGTGTCATATTTCCAGCTTCGAAGCTTGCTACTTGGTGGCAAGTCTTAGGCTGGAAAGAATTTAGAAAAAACCATTGGGCGTTGTTGCCATATTTTAATATTTTAATGTGTAACAGTCGCTTATGTATATTTTTCCTCTGGACGGCAGCGTTGAACACGAGTAAGTTTACCGAGAAATAAATTATATTCTTTAAAAAATGTAATAATTTAGAATAATTTTAAACATGGTTAATTAATTAATTATAATAAAAATAATTTTTTTATTATTATGTTCCGATAAAACAAAAGTGTCCTATTAGTAGTTCTAGGTATGCCGGTTTAGATCTCTGATTCTAATAATGATAATATTACGCAATCAGTATAAAATAAATTTAAATCTGACAACACTGCCCAGTAAATATTTAATTTTCTTGACAGCAAGATGTGCTACGTCGTAGAAAGATCATGTTGGCAGATACCCGACACCTTGATAAGACTAGCCTTGTCAACACTAAATGGTTAGGCTTGGAACCTTTGTTTCGATTCGAAGGAAAGCATTTAAATGCGATGCAAAAAAAATAAACTTTTTAAAATTATATTGCTATGTTAATATTATATTGTTGCTTTGTTATTTGTATAAATATCGTATAATTGCATGCACCTTCCTTTTCCCCTCCGGACCTACAAGCTACAAGTGACAGCAAAACAAACGCACGTGCGTCTGAAATGCTGAATCCGTTTTAACTCTCCCGCTTGAGAAAACAATAACTAACAATAGTTCAACTTTTTCACAAACTAGAAAATATGGTTGCAATATTATACTACTGTATAATAATACTACAGTATAATCACAATTTCAAAATAATAACTAAGAATTATAATTCAAATAAATTATAATTATTAAGTTATAATTATAATATATTATTATAAAAATATAATTTTAACATAATTGTGATTTATAACTAATTACACTGGAAACTCCGAAGAGCGAATGGCTAGAGTCTCACCCCGCTCTTGGGAGTTAGTCCTTGAAAGACGGGGAGAGGTTTGAAATTGTAAACACTCAGGGCCGTACGCATATAACAAGTACGTGGATTTTACGAACTAAAAGAATTTAACGTTAAAATGAATGAAAATTTATACTACATGCTTAAATTTTAATTTTGTTATAAAATATTGCATTATTCATCAAAAAATAGTTACTAATTTATATAAAATTCAATTTGGATTTTTTATTTCGTATTGCAAAAGTAATTTTTAAAAATTTATAAGTTTAACGGTGTTGCGCAATTTCAAAAGGATTTTTCTCCCAATTTGGACAATTATTGCAAAATAGGGAAAAATACCAGTTATCCCAAAATTTTGTTCTTTCATTTGTGCACAAGAAATTGAAAATCCAATATAATACACGACGTCAGGAAGTACAATGAAAAAATTAGATGAGTCCATCAAGTGCTGCCCTCTGGTGGTAATTTTATGTATCGCGCATTTAATATCTTGTATTTTTTTCGATTTTGCAATAACTGCCCGAATTGGGAGAAAAATTTCGTTCATTTGAACGTTTGGAACTAAAATTTTTAATTTTTAAATTAAGGGAAGTGTTCCGGTTGTGGACACCCTTTTGTTTTTGCCTCATAACATTTGCCCATGTGCATATTATACAAATATATGTGTACGAATTTGAAGCTAGAGGTCTAAGGTGACTGTCAGTGAAGGCATTAAATTGATTTGAATAAAAAAGTTAAATGAAAAAATAAAAAATAAAAATAAAAAAGTAAATAAAAAAAGTTTAATAAAAAAGTTTTATTAGAAATTTAGTGAAATGGAAATTTTTTGACAAAAAAATTTTTGTACCCGGTTGTGGGCACCCTGGAAAAATCCTCTTAAAATGGAAAAATATTAAAGAAAACCAACACAAATAAAGAAGAAATGAAAGTTTCTTTATTTTAAGATAATTTGCCGGGATAAAGAACAAAGATGATGACACGTTTTAACACTATGCTCATTGCTAACAAAAGCATAATGCTTGGATGTGAAGTAGCTAGTACGCATACCATAACGCACTTCTAATGCACTGAACGACTATATTCATCGCATTTAATGGAGTTTGCGGCTGTCACTTTCCTTGGCAGAAAGTTTAGATAGATGAGACAGTAGTCCACATCATTGTCAGTTGGTAGAGCCTCTTTAACATAAAGGTGTCCACAACCGGGAATGACAGTCATTTTTTAAAAAGACCAACACATTTTTTAATGCAGGATTTTGGTTAAACACGAAGGTAAATCACAAAATATAATGACAACACTGCAAAAAAAATTAAACCCGTTTTTTCTGAACGAATCTACAACCATATGTTGCTCTTCGAAAACAATACAAAATTACTTTTTTATTTATTTAATGCAAATCATCTTTATTATGCTCACAGCTATTACACAAATGCATATATTTGTTTCGTTATCAATACGAAAAGTCTATATTGTCAACGAACACGACTTGCAATACTTAGATCAGTAAAGTCTGCTTGCCGTCGAAGTTTACGTAGAGGTGCCCACAACCGGCGCTCTTCCCCTATAAATGAACAAAAAGTAATTTTTATTTTAACAAATTAAATAAATAGTAAATAAATAAACACAAAAATATGAAAATTGTTTTAGTTCTATTTATTAATAATTTATGTATGATACTTTTTCCTAAAAAATGCAACCAGCTATACATTGGCAAAGGAAAACTTACAGAAGCGCAAAAAAATTTGAACATTTAATGCACTTTTTTTATTTAAGTTTTAAGTATTATATTTTTTCTGGAAAACTACACTTTACACTTGCATGCAAACTAAAATTTATAATGAAATACAAAGAAATTTAAACACTTAAATCAATTTTTTGTTAATAAATTATGAAGTACAAAGTTTTCTTAAAAAACTATCCTGTACATTAGCATACAAAAAACTAAAATACATAAAAATACAACAAAAATTTAAGAATTAAAATTAGTTTCACCATTAAAGTGTGATTGTCTTAAAACGATTTTTAAGAATCTGATTTTACTAATTTTTCTATTTCTTCAAAACATATTAACACTTTTTATATGGGAGAGTGGGGCAAAGGCGCTAGGTTAGCATTTATCGATGTATATTTTTTAAATTAAGCAATAAATTTATGCGGTTTTTGTTTTTCATTATTCTAAAACTAATCAACAAGAAATTTTAATAGTTGTTATTTAGTATATTATAATTGTAAATATATTATTTAATGAAATTTAAAAACAATGCAAAAAATGCCTTTGCCCCACATGCTGGGGCAGCGACGTTTTCACTTATATTTCTAAAAGAAAGTATTTATAAGCCTTAAAAAAATTAACAAGTGATATTTATTAGTATAATATTTACGAAACATAAGGTTAACTACATATTATTAAAAGAATTGGACTATTTAAATAAAAAATAAAATTTTGTAGTGATTTTAACCTTATATTGTGAATTAATAAGGAGAAAATTCAAATATTCAATTGTTTTTAACCAAATTATGTACAATATTGCTTTTGCCCCACATAACAAACTTTTTTTTTACTTTAAATTTAAAATATTTAGATACAAAATTAAACTAAAACACCACGCCAGTTGTGTAGAGAAATATTTACTTTATTTACATGTTATGTTTTTAATAATTAAATACTTAAACTTGTGTTTAAAAAAATAAGAGTTTGTTCAGTAAAATTATCATTTAATTTTTGCAAAACAATTTTTTTGTTATATTTCTAAAAATATTTGATATTTTTAGGTTTTTCTTTTTTTAATCAATTCGTCTGATTGCATTGTAACTTAATTTTTAATACCAATTAGAATAGACAGAAAATAAAAAAGATATTTTAAAAGACGTCTTAGCCCCGCATAGCGCCTTTGACCCACTCTCCCCTATAGTAATAATGCTATCACTCGGTCGATAAATTATTAAGATGATGAAAAAAATCGATCACTCCGAGTCAGGATAATCCTGACTCGGAGTGATCGATTTTTTTCATCATCTTATTATATTAACACTTTATTAAAATTTTTGGGATTGGTATTTTTTCGAACCCACGATTTAAATGGTTGCAAACTTTTGAAAGCCTCTTTAGGTGTAAGTTCTTGTTGTTGAGGAACAGAGGCAGAACTGTTTTCATCATCTTTGACTTGATTTTCGTCAATTTTTCGGACAAAAGAAATTGTAAAGGTAGTGGATTTCCCCTCTACTTAGTTATTGATTCAACTCAGAGGTTGAGAACCCTACTCTTGAGTAAAATGAAAAGATAGGAAAATTATTAGGATGTTTAAATTAAAATGCAATATTAAGATGAAAACAATTAATTGTATATTTTGCCCAAAAGTCCCTAATACAAATAATCTAATTTTTATGTGTGTAAAAGAGAGTAATTTGTATACGTGTGAATGAAATTGTAGTGTGTGTTATGTGGTGTAAGTCTTTAATACTCACTACTCAGTAATTCAATCTCCTTGAAATAGTAATCCAATGACACGTTCTGACTTTGTAAATTTTAAGTTGTTTTTCCGGAAAACTAAAGAAATACTCAATCCAGGTTCACTAGATTGATATTTCGCCTTGAACTTTAATATTCCTTTTATAGCACAAAATTAAGACTTGAAGAATAAAATTTCTTTTTATTTTATTCTTTCTGATACTAGACTTTTATAATATTCTCTTTTAATTCTTTATTTTTTTATATCTCTTTGACGAATTCTTTATATTTATTCTTTATTCACTTTATTTTCAATTTTCTTTTTCAATTCTTTAATTATTTTTCATTTGTAACTTTTATTAATTTTTATATTTCAATATAACTTTTAAAATCAACCCTTCTTTACTTTTTTTATTATTTTATATTATTCTCAATTATAATTCACTTTACTGAAAAAACTTTTTATTAAACTCTTATAATTTCGGAGAGAATCCCTTGCTTAGGGATTCCAACTTTAACTTTGATCTTCAAGATCAACACGGCCAATTGCCGGACTTAGAATTGTCTGGACAAAACTTCCGGCTACAACTACAGGTAACTACGACCTGGACTAAACTGCTGGCCCAAACTGCCTGGGCTAACTGCCGGCTACAACGGCCTGGCTTAAACTGCCTAGACTTCCCAGTGTCAATCAATTTTATTGAAAGACGATTTAGTGGGGAAATCGTATGTTAGGTTTATTGCACTCGACTCTTGCCAAGCCAATTCTGCAAGCTTGCAGATTTAGGCAGTGGTGCGATCCGAGTTCAGTGACTTAGATGCACAACTCCTTATATTGATCAATTTACTTTTGATATTTTCTAACTATTCCTCAAAAGGGTCAATAAACTGTTTGTCCATGAAAAGGAATTTATTAAGAAATACCGTATTTTATTCTTAGGTTTTTCACCTCAAAATTGTGAAACTTAAAGGAATGTTAAATTCCATTAAATCTATTATTTATGTAGAATTAGATTTTTGTCCGATTAAAATACTTTAGATTAAAATATTCAAAAAGAAGAATGTCCCTTTTGTGAAATTACAAAGGGTTGTTTTTGTGTAAATGTTTAAGATGTGTTAACAAAATCTTGTGTTTGAATTAATGATGTACGTTATTTTAGTTTGAGTATAATTAAAAAAGGTATTAACAATATAAAAAATTACGGAGTTTGGCCGTAACACTCTGTTATAAGATTTTCTCTCACAAGAAGGCGACATACATCGACAGTAATTTGCTTTAAAATCCTTGTGTCCTCAACGATGCCTAGGAACTCAAGATTCGTTGATTCTGCATTTTCAACTGTTAACTGGTGAGAGATGTTAGTTAAAGGCTGATCTTCGGCTGGCTGACACAAATTACCTAAATGAGGTTTCCAGACCTTTTGCAAACTTGTGTTTTTTAAAATCTACCATGCTTCATTTAAAATTGGGAAACAATCGTGAAAATTTAAGTTTTTTAAAAATTTGTCGGCTCCTTCTAATTTGTCGGCAAATACTAAATTGCGTAACAAATTTTTTTATAATGTTTTTTGTGAGGGATATTAGACCTTGATCTATAGGTTGGATCAAGGCTGTCACATTCAGAGGTAAGTAGACAACTTCTACATTCTCATTTACCGCATTCAACACACTTAAGGTGGATGCGATGAAGCATTGTCCAAAAGTAAAACAATTTTCCCAGTAATTTTCGATCCAACTTGAAAATTTAAGACGTGTGGAATAAAGATTTATTCAAACCTGCAAAGTCAAGAATATAAATTAAACATATATTGTTTAACGAAAATAACAATTTTTTGATAAAAAAAAATGTTTGACCAACTGCCATATCTTAATACATTTGTTAAGTTAATTGTAATAAAATAAAATATTAAATAGGTAAAAAAATCAGGGTTGCCACAAGTCAGGGAAATTAGAAATAGTCAGGGAAAAGTCAGGGATTTTTATTAAAAGTGCTGGAAAAAATTAAATTTTTATAATTTATAAGAAAATTCTAAATTTTTTTGTGTAATTATTTTTAATATCTACTATTTTAATAAAAGTTTCCAAAAGAATTATATTATTCAATCAAAATTTTAATAAAAATTTAACAGGAATTCAATTACTTACCAATTTTTTATAAATTTCTTCGCACCAATTCAATTATTTTTAATTTTTCAATTTAGAGAATTAAAAAAATAGTTCTAAGAAATTCAATTATTTTAAAAAATTGAAATAAAATTGTTTTAAAAGTTCTATTATTTTTAAAATTTTGACAAATTTTTTTACTAGAGTTAGTTAATAAAATTGCAATTTTAATAAAATTTTCCTAAACAATTCAATTATTTTCAATACATTTCTTCTTAAGAATTCAATTATTTTCACAGATAATACATTTTTTATGGGAATTCAATTATTTCAAATAAATTAAATAAAATTCTTCACAAGAAATTAATTATTTTCATTAATAATACTATTTTTCTCCGGAATTCAATTATTTTCACAATTTAAATTATTCACAGGAATTAAATTCATTAAAAAATTTTTTAATAAAATTCGTTGCAAGAATTCAATTACATTCATAAATAACAAAACTTATCGCAGAATTTCAATTATTTTTTATACAATTTTAAATAAAATGATAGAAAATTGCATTTATTTTTACAATTTTTTTTTAAAATTTGTCGAAAGAATTCAATTGTTGTTAAAAATTTTGATAAAATTCTTCATAAAAAATTAATTTTTAGTAACATGCAATTATTGAATAAAATATTTATTTTTGTATTTAAATAATTGAATTCTCGGAAAATTTTCTAATAAAAATTGTTCCATTAAAATTATGTCTTTGTCAGCACCGGCTTTTATTTTTTTAATTATTTTACTTTTTTCCTCGATATATAGAAAGTTTTTTCTTTTTTTTCTGTCATTTTTTCTAAAAATTTAATGCACACTCCATGTGAACTCACGGAACACTTTAAATAGACGCTCCTGCTTGTAGATTTCAGTTTCTAAACCCACCCATGTCTCCCCCTCTGACTGTTTACTGCGTCGAGCCATTTTTATTTCGCTCTACGGAATACCGCTCTTCGGAGTTTCCAGTGTATAACCCCTGAAATGGACAAGTTCTAAATATACTTTGCACAGAATAGAACTTACGTCAAGAGAATTAAAAAAATAGTTATCGTGCATAATAGGATTGTTCAATTTATTTTTAAGTTCTAAACTATTATTAATATATGAGCAAGCTAGAGTAATACAACTTGCTTGCAAGAAAATGGGTTAGACTAATTATTAAAAATATAATTGGACAGAGTGGAACATTTTCTTTGTGTATTTTTTAGAGTCCATATGCTTTAGTTAATACATTGTCAGTGAGAGTCAATTGATTAGAATGCTTGACGTTTCTTTAATGAGTTTTTTTGGAGAATTCTTCTTTATAAGTCTATATGTTGACACGTAATAAATCATATCCATCATTTTTTATTGTAGTCAGATATTTTTATAAGGACAGTCACGTTACCTTTGTCTGCTGGTTTGAAAAAAGCATTAGGATTGTTCTTTAAGAAATTTTTTGTACTTTGTAATTTTTTAGAAAATGACATGTCTTGATTTGTAAAAGGATTTTTATTATTTAAATTGTTTATCGAGAATCGATAAAGAAGACTTTAAATTTTTTATGGAATTTACAATATCTTTTTTGCAAACATTTTCTGTAAAACAAAAATTAGGGTCAAGCGATGCAATGTCCACTACTTCCGAAGGGACTTTAATATTTTTTAGATATTAAAGAATTACCTATCACGTCAGGATTTTGAGAAAAAAGGAGGTAAAGACCCCAAAAACTCTTTTTTGAGGATGTTTTTTTTAGTGTATCAGATAGTTACAATCCTTCTTTACACCAACCATTTGACTTACATATACTACATAAAATAAATCTTCCCTTGTACTGATCGGTCATCGTTCAAACCTCAAAATGTTGACAAATTAATTTAAAGTCAATAAACAAAAGATATCCAGTAGGAAAAGCTCCATGTCAGTTATAACCTATGAGTGCGAGAGAGACAAACTTATGCCATGACATGAAGCTTTTCTTATTATATACATTTTTTTAATAAATTAAAATTCACATAATTTAAATAAATGTTTTTTTATCTACAATCCTGTAGATTTTAAAACTTTAGATTAATTCAAAAGATAATACCTTGTTACGTTTTTCTCCTTTTTTTAAGTAATAAACGTTACAAAAATGGCGACATGGACGGGAACAAAATTTGGGTCGGTGAGTTCCACACTTTGAACTCTTCGACGACCCCCGATGACTCGTTTATTTATTTTAGGGTGCTTCCCTGGCGCCAGGTAGGAAAATCTACCCGAATCTCGGTTGTCCCGCACTGCCCTCGGTCTAGCTCGACTTTACAAAAATTTTCTCAGGCGTATGTTCCGTACACAGAAGAGAGAGAAAGAGAGAGAGAGAAACAACACCTTTTTCAACAATGGTTATAAATGACTTTAATGCACAATTCACTATAACATGTCACAAACCGATTTATTGAATTTTGATAATTAATTTATATATAACAACAACTCTGTCGAGAATCCACACTTCCGACGATTCTGTACTCCATCAGCACGATGGTTATTTTCCACAAACGACCGAGTCGTTGTTATGACCAAGCTCGTACTGGCGATTTCCACGCTGGCCGGTGTCGTTGTCTCTGCCGTCGTCGCATGCACCGTTAGGTGCTGCCATCCGTGTTTCAGTGGTCGTGGCGACAAATCGCTTCTCGTCACTGGCCCATCGGTTTGATGTTGGGCGGCCTTCCGAATTCTTGCCCCTGATCATCTTATCTTATGATTGTCAGCCACAATACAATATATTTGAAGTGTGGATTTCGGTTTTAATACAAAGTTATAAAGTACAATTTATAAATTTCGGTTTGCCTTGAAATCCCAATAGGGTATAATTTACAAAAATATTTTTAGTGAGTCCTGGCTTGGCCACATAAAATATGAATTAGAAAAAATATTTATTTTTTTATTGATTTTAATCTTTCGATCGCGAGATTTTAAAGAAAATTGTTTCGGCGAGACTTTTACGTCTTTGAAACATGGAAAATTCTATTTCCACGTTACAACCTTTTCCCTCATTTGAATTATAAAAATTAAAAAAAAGTGGGAATATAAATTATACTTCCATAAACAAACAATTAAAAATTTCATCACAATGAAATTGAATAACTGTCACTGATGAAATTAACTAATAATGGAATGACTCAAGTATGTCTTAGCTCCGCCGCTGGTTGTCCACTTCCGAACATCATCTATGTCTTTGATGTGCTGGGAGAAGTGGATGCTTATCGACTGCCAGCCATGATTGACATCATGGTTATGTTCGGTGGACCTTGACGTGGTGGCGTAGCTTTCCACTAAAGGGCAAATAAACAGTACACTTTACACATAAAGGGTGGCATGACAAAAGGGATCAAGCAACAATTTTCCGAAATTGAGATTTTTAAAAAAAAATCAAGTAAATTCATTTTTACAGTTCTGTAAAAGGATTTTCTTGTAAATTGTATTTTTAAACTCGTTTTTAATAAAAATAAGAATAATAAATAGCCTAAATTTCTACTTACAATGCAATTCAGTTAAAAGACAAAAGAAATGAATATTATTATGAATAGGTTAATATGGTTAAAAATTTTACTTTATTTTTGATATCATTAAATATATATTAAATTTCGCTAGAAAAATGTATGTCTATTTAAAAATAGTTTCATCCTTCATCTAATTTTCAACAATTTAAATATTATTCTTCAGTTAATTTTTAAATATTCCTGATTGTAGTTTGCATTTAAAAATTTTGTTACAGTTTAGTTTTAAAAGTAAGTATTTAATTTACAATTTTCTTGAAAACAAACAACTTTTTTTAAGCAAACATTTTAGCATTTGATTCGTCATTTTAATATTAACAAACTAATTTTTCAGTTGTTTTAAACTGTATATTTTTGCTTCCTCATAAGAAAGCTTTGCATTCGTGACGATTTTCAATTTTTCAAAAGAAGGTTATATGGACTCATTTTCATCTATAACATATGTATATTTAATTCTGAGCAAATGTCCAGATGTATGTGTGTGTGTGTGTATGTCACAAAAATTGTGTACAAATTATCTCAAACAAATTTTGATGGATTGCCTTGAAATTTTGCAGGTTTATTGCAGTCATTAATACCTAAAATCTGACACAAGGATTTTCAAAAATATCTAAAAAAAAATTTTTATACAATTTTTTTAAAATTCAATAAAAAAATTTTTTGTATTTTTGTAAATAATTTTTTTATTTGTTAATATTTTAATTAATTATTCTCAAAATTACATTCCTGACAAGAAAACGAATCGATTGATGTATACAAAGTATATTTTTATCATTTATAAAATTAATAGAAATTTTTCTTTTTCACAAAACATTCAAATTTTGTATTTTTTCATAATTTATTTAATATTAATATTTTTAAATGATCATTCTATCATAAAAAAGAAGCAATTTGCATATGAAATAGAGGTGTGCATTTAATCGAGTCGAACCGAACATTAATCGACTCGACAACAGAAAATTCGAATCATTTCGAATTGCAAAAGTTTGCAAACCGCAATATAATTACATTTAATTTATGAATATATCTTGCTACATCAAAAAGAAATTTCCTTAAGAAGAATGTATGCTTTGATTGTTATGCTTTTGAAAAATCATAATTTGGTTTTCATGGGGAGTTGTACCTAAAATGAAGTAATGAATATATTATTAACTTTAGTAAATATTTTATATGTTTGATTGGATTCTATCCCGATTCTATGCGATAAATTTAATTTTATACATATGTTTAGATGGAGTTTGCTAAAATTTTGTAAGTGAATTACGTCACGAATTTATATTTTATATGTTGAGGAAGCTAAATGGTCATGAAATGAACAACTTGTTTAATAATTAATTTTAAAAGAAAATATGGGCATTTGACGTAACCCCAAAATGTTCCACTTTTAATTATTTTTCTCACTAATCTGTAGGTTTCTCTTCATAAATTGTATTTTCACCGGTAAGGCAAAATAATATCTCGAAACGTTTTTTTTTATTTTCCTTAAATGACTAGGTAAATTTTTAAATGTTTTATTTTTGTTTCCTGTAAAATCATGAACTCTTGAAATATAGCAACAAGGATGTTCATCTTGAGAAAGTACAGCTCCTATTCATACATTACTGGTTTCCGTTGTCAAAACAAATCTTTTATTAAAATCTGAATATTTTAATACTGGTAATTTGCACAGCAAATCTTTTAATTAAAGACAACCTAGTAATAGGTTTATATTACAAAAATATTTCCATTGTGAATCTTTCAAAATACTTTTATCATTATTACATTCAATTATTATTTTCCACAATTTAAACAACTATTTTTCACTAAATTGACTGTTTTTAATTTTTTTTGAAAGCTGACAAGATTTCTTTTTCTTTTCTCAAATCTGTAGTTTAAAGTTAAATTTTACAAAATTCCAATTATTAAAAAATCCTTTAAATAAATAAATATAGAAATAAAAAAGATTTCAAATTATTAAAAAAAATTTTAATTGAATTTTTTCAAAGAAATAATTCTGCAGAGTTATCGTCCAAAAGTTTAAAAGAAATTGAAATTTTCCAAGACTTCAATTTGAAACCTTCGCAAAGTTCAATTCTTTTAGATCCACGCTATAATGCTTTTAATGCTCAATTATTATTTACAATTGTAAATAAAATTGACTCCTAAATTGATTTTATTGAAATGTTTAAATATTACAACATTATTAAATACACAAATTTGTATCAAAATAATGTTTCATAGAAAAAAGGATAAATGTCCTTAATTTACATTTATCATAAGCAAATTCTTCTTATAAAAGATATTAAGTACAGTATAAGAAAACTTAAATAAAAGCAATTTTTTTATTTTTAATAAAATCCTCCTAGAAAAAAAGATTTAAAGATACAACCGTTTAACAAAGCTTAATTAAAAATTGCCTCTATATAAGCATTTTTTTCTATCAGAAAACATATAAAGCTGTCAAGGGACGACAGCGCATACAAAGGGGGGTATGGAGGTAGAAAATCAGAAAATTTTAATTTTTTTATGCACCAAATACGCATAAATTTTATTAATTTTTGTTTGTCATTTTTTTTGTTGTAATGATTTGGTGCAAAAGTTGTATTTTTAATTTTGAAAAAAACGTTTTTTGCCCATAACTTTAAAAAATGTTAAGACACTTATAAATGTTTTTCCATAATTGTGTGTAATTCAATAATTAAGCATTTTTTGTCTATATTGACCGGAGATATTAAACTTTTAAAAATTAAAAATTTTGGAAAATAAGACTTATGAAAATGTTGAAAAATGTGAAAGTAATTTTAAAATTATCATTACCAACTTTTAGAGCATTAAACAACGCTTTGATTGACCTATTTTTAAACCTAATTTGATAGAAAATTTCGAAATTATTTGTATTTTAAAAACCAAAATTGTGCAAAATGACATTTTCTCAACATTTTTGTTTGAAAATTTTTGTTTAACTTTTAAAATATTATAACTGTCTTGTAGGGTATTTAAAAATACATTGATAGACCCAAGATTCAATCACTTTTACCATATTTATAAAAAGTTATTCATATATTTCTATTATTATTATCTCTATGAGGAAGCAAAGTGTTCATAAAATGAGAACCAAAATTTCAAAAAAATATACATCTTTACAGCGGTTTTCTACGCTAATAATACACAGTAATTGTAACATGAATACTAAAAGCTTTTTTTATAGTTACACGTCACCTATTTAAAAATTATTTAAATTATTTAGATAATTTTATCAATATTATTCAGAACACAAACATTGTCAATCGAATTGGTCAAAAAATAAAAAGACTATTATGCCCTAAAATAAGTCAAATAACATCTAGCCTGGCAAAAACGCAGTAATATATAAAAAATACATTTTTTTCGATTTCAGTAATTTAATTAAAAGACTAGCTTAAAAAATAAATATATATATATTTAAACGCAATTTTTGACCATGCAAGACATTGAAGATTAGTAGATAAACAAGGGGGGTTCTGGATAGAATAAATCTGTTACCTTTATTACCGGCATTAGTAATTGCAAAATGGAGTTGATGACTGAGAATTGTGGAATTCTTGATTGATGACTTATCACCATTGGTATTTCCTGTTTTTGTTTTTATAGGGTGAATTTTTTGTTGAAGATGCAATCAAGGTTCTTTGTCCTTAATATTGCGTAATGTTTTGTTTAATTGTTTTTGACAGTTAAGAGTGCATTCTATAATGATGACACATAATTTCTTTGTTATCACTTATAAAAACATTCTTGGAAACATTATTTATTCTTTATTAATTCGTAGAATTGTTGTTAAAAATAGAAGTTGTGTGTATAAGGTAGGGTGTATTAGGTAATTTGTTTAGTCTACCTATGGTTTTCATAGAATATGATGAGTAAAATGTTATTGTTTTTAGTTATATTTTGTTAATTTTTCATCATATTGAAATTTTTATGAGTCATTTTTCGGTATAAAAGAAGCATTTTTTGATCGGTTTTATCAAGTCTTTAGATTTTTTTATAGAAACAAATTACATGTTGAAAAGTGCAAAGAAAATTGAGTTAGATTGTCAAATAAATAAATTTTTAAAGAAATTTAAGAAGTAAATCAATCAATTGAATTTCTGCAAGCTTATCATTAAGTAACAAAAGATTTTGAAAAAGTAAGTATTAGTGAAAAATGAGTTTTGCTAAATTAAATGTTGCTGGAAAAGAAAAAAACTTTCTTCCAACAAAAAAGTTATCTGAATTAGATGAAAATCAGCTGTATAAAGTGTCGGATATAAAGACTGTGAATACCAGATTTGGATTTAGGGTTGTGGCATAAATTGAAAAGGAGTTTCAAGTGTTTTTACCGAAGAGAATTACGGATGTAATAAGTGAAGACGATACTTTATTACCGCATTAAAAATAATTGTGTGAACAAAAAAAATTTTCTCTTAATGAAAAAAAATTGAAGTTATTTTAAAAAAAATTGTGAAGCGTTCCTGATAAAAATCCAAAGAATATACGATTGTGCATATAGTTCAGAATTTAAAATTTTATTTGTTGACGCTATCACTTTTAATTTGAAACATTTATTAGAAAAAGTTTGTGCAGTAGATATGTAGAGATACTAACATTGAAAAAAGTGTAATATAAAGAACTTTTTCGGAAACTGGCTGTAGAAAGAAAAGAGGTAGCTGTTTGTTTTATCTGCGATGACGTCACTATATATAGGCATACTGTAAATAACCCAAAAAAATTAATTGACTTGAATCTAAATCTTTTAAATAAGAATCATTATAATAAATTTATGTTAGCATTAATAGATTATTGTAATCTATCTAAAGCTTTTTCACTGCCTTTTTTAAAATCAGATTAAAAATATTAAAAGCAATTGCAGGAGAAAATATAATTGTATTGATTCAATCAAGTATAAAGACTTTAAATTTTCTAATGATTTTTTTTGCATTTTTTCAAGATATTATTGACTGGAAATCACTTTGTTGTACAGAAATTAAAAATACAGATAAAAGTCTTCTTTTCAGAATTTCACCTTACAAATTAGTATGGCCATGGGGTTGTTTATGTCACCATATACAATTGTCGGAAGAATTTATGTACAAATATAAAAATTTTTTTTCACTGGGATAAAGTCAGTCAAATTCAAAATTTCTCTGATGAATTACTTAGAGCAACTTTATTTTGTTTAACAGGAAATACTTCATGTTTTTTGCTGTGAATAAAGTACTGAGATCGAATTAGGTTTTCATTTTCATTAAGAGTGTGCTTAAAATCATCGAATCTTATTCTTTTTAAAGTTGAATATTTAACCCCTTTAGCTTACTTTTTAGCTTTCTCATCACTCTATAACTTGAATGCATAAAATTTTGATCTTAGACCTATAAATTCGTCTACAATTTTACCGTTATTTTCGTCTTTCATAAGACCCATAATTTTTTTGTTTGCGAGTGGTATATTATAAATGTTGTTTTTTGGATAATCAGATGTATCGAATTTATGTAAATCTCTTTTAATATAATCATAAAAATTGGGTACTGTAATATGAAAAACAAGACTGTCAGTATCTGTGTAGAGTAATTATGCAGAATCACTAAAAGTCTCTTTAATGTAATTGTAATGAAAGTCATATGTTATTATTTTTGACATGTCTAAAATAGCGAATCTTATGTAAATTGGTTTGTTAAAGTATACATTTGTTTTATTCATCTCAATAATGGCCATATCTTTATCGAATGTGGTGCAGCTAAGAAATTTTAAAACTCTATTTATTTTAGTTAATTTTATTCCCAATGATAAATATAGCATTAAATTTTTTATAGTGAATTGTATAATAGAATATTCTAAATCTACTTCAAGAATATATCCTTTTGAAGAATCATCTGGAATATTCAAGAAAAATTCACTTTCACTTCACTTTTACTTCACTTTTACTTCACTTTCACTTCACTTTTACTTTACTTTCACTTCACATTCACTTCACATTCACTTCACATCCACTTCACATTCACTTCACATTTACTTCACTTCCACTTCACATTCACTTCACAATCACTTCACATTCACTTCGCATTGAAAGTGAAAAGTGAAGTGAATGTGGAGTGAAAGTGAAGTAAATGTGAAGTGGAAGTGAAGTGAATGTTAAGTGAATGAGAAGTGGAAGCGAAGTGGAAGTGAAGTGAAAGTGAAGTGAAATTGAAGTGAAAGTGAAGTGAATGTGAAGTGAATGTGAAGTAAAAGTGAAGTGAATGTGAAGTGAATGTGAAGTGAAGTGAAAGTGAAAGTGAAAGTGAAGTGAATGTAAAGTGAATGTAAAGTGAATGTGAAGTGAATGTGAAGTGAAAGTGAAGTGAAATTGAAGTGAAAGTGAAGTGAATGTGAAGTGAATGTGAAGTGGAAGAGAAGTGAATGTGGAGTGAAAGTGAAGTGAATGTGAAGTGAATGTGAAGTGGAAGCGAAGTGAAAGTGAAGTGAATGTGAAGTGGAAGTGAAGTAAAAGTGAAGTAAAAGTGAAGTAAAAGTGAAGTGAAAGTGAAGTGAATGTGAAGTGAATGTGAAGTAAAAGTGAAGTGAATGTGAAGTGAATGTGAAGTGAAGTGAAAGTGAAGTGAATGTAAAGTGAATGTGAAGTGAATGTGAAGTGAATGTGAAGTGAATGTGAAGTGAATGTGAAGTGAAGTTACAGAATAGCACCCCAGGTGTAGATGACGCTTTTCTCCCTTCTGTTAAGTGCGGTAGGAATTAAGGCCAATACTTCGTAAGTAACCAAATAGTATCGTTTCCAAATTATGTAAATCCTTTTATCATGAATATTAAAGCATAATTTCATCTAACTTCTGTTCATATTTTCGAAATCTGGTTTTAACAAATTTAAGAACTGTAACAAAACTTGGTTGTTTTAAATATATCTTATTTAAAATTAATTATTCTGATCTTTTATTTAAAGAATAATGACGAGCTGAAAATTCTCTTAATAAAACTATCAAGAGGCGAGATGTACTGAAAAGAGAGAGATAACGACACTATAATTTATCAAAGAATTAAACTTAATAAAATATTATAAGTTCCAATTCTTTCTTTGTTACAACTTAGAAGACAGTAATTCTTGATTATAATTAATACTTATTTTTTATTAATTTTTGTAACAGAAAGTGATGACTTTAATCTTTATACTCAAAGTTTTAATTTGTCCTTGTTAAATTCCTCAACTGATGGAAACAAAATATCTAATTCTAATTGTAACGTCATCGATACTTCAGTTACTAAATTAAATGGATTAGCATGTAGATTACGCCGAATTGAGGAACGTTTAGGATTTTTCTGTATTGCCTTTTGGAAGGTTAAGGTTGATGATGCTGTGAACACTATGGTTACGGTGTGTCGAGAACGTTTGAATTGGGAGGTTTCTGTAAATGATTTTTGAAGTGGTACAGTCTCTTGAGTGTAAACGTGCTGGTGTTTTATTGCGGGTATCTTTCATGATGTTAAAAGATAAAATTTTAAACTTTTCACACCTTTTTTTACGCGAAGGATTTCATGACGTCTCAAGAATAGGTTTAATAATTATTTTGTGATAATAATTATTAATTTCAGATAAACGTAATCTTCAATCAGAAAGATTAATGAACAAAATCATGAAATTGTTGCTTTCCTTGATTTTTGGACTACAATTAATTAATTGCATATATGAAAAGGCGATAGAAGAGAAATCTCAAAAAGGGAAAAGAGGTCGTCCCAAAAAGAATGTTTATTTCGTTTCTGCTCCGATGATGAGGGACATTCGACAGGATCAATTGGCGCGACTAATAACTAGTAACATCATGGATGCGGAAAGAATTGGAGAATTATTGACAGATTTTATGAATTTGCCGCAGTCGAATAATGTTTCTTCTACAACTGTGTGTGACGAACCGACTTCGTCACGTTTTTGTATTTTTGAGATTAAGGGAAAAACAAGCTACACAAGAACAAATTCATGTAAACCTAATATTTTTTATAAGTAAAACAAGAAAAAAACAATTCAGCCGAACTTTGATTGCTAGAAACAAAAGAAAACCAAATTCAATCTAAACAATAAAAATCGAACCCTTTTCTCGATATTTACTCACTTGTCAGTTTCACACTTTAGGGTCATTAACTTAGTGGTATGCGATTTTCGCAACACTCATGAAAAGAATTTATGAGTGGTGAAACCAAGTTCAATGAACAGGGATCACACCACATATAAACTGCAAACTTTACAAAAAACACGGGTCGACGACCAAGTGTTGCAAAAGAAGACGATTTCCCCACTTTCGATCTTCGGTGCACGAAATAGATCGAAAAGTGGAAATCGGGGAGTTGGTCTTGAACTTTCCTGAAGGGAAGTTGTGTGTATTGTGTATTAGAGTTGGAGATCTGAAATAAATAGATCGCTTGAGTTTGTTTTATTGATTAGATAAAAAGATTAAAGTCCTCAGCTTAAAGTTAATTGATTAAAGTGGGAAATTCGCAATTGTGAAGTGATAACTATTGAGAAATCGGAGACATGAAACAAGAATAACACTAGGAATAATATTATCACCCAAAGAAAGGAAAATATTTACTACTAGGAATATAAGTAGCAGTCAAAGTGAGTAGAATTGTTTTTATATACTTAACACACCTCACACCTTTCATTACACACAAAGAAGTAGAAGTTAAACCATTAAAAAGGGAAAAACAAATACATTCGATAAAATTGTAAGAAATCAAACAAGTTAATTAAGGTTTATAAACATTGTGTATTTTTAGATGTTATAATATATGCAAATTTGTTTACAAGAGACAATTTACAACTTCTAAATTTATTTGAACCCTTCATTTTCCTAAAAAAGTAAGAGCTCTCTACTCCTAGAATAGGGATTCTCACCCCACGAGTTGAACCAATAACTTGTTAAGATGGGAATTCACTACCAAAGTTTGAAGGTTTCGAGATTTCTTTTCGTGTAACATTCCTTTAAATTAAATTATTGTTAACAATTTAATTTGTTTATTACAATTAGTGGCAGCGGTGGGATTACTCTCCTTTACTTTTGCAATAGTGGATTTAGGATTTTTAAAAGTTGTAGGTACAAAAAAAAACAGAAGTTACACTTACACAACATTTTTTTTTACTTGAGAAATTTTGCTATGATGCAATTTATATGAATGAAAATTATATTGTGACTAATACCTTTTAAACTTTTTTCAGACAAAAGAAATATATTAAAAAAAACATATGCTTAGAGAAAGTGCGGGTAGTAGCTAAAGCAGTTCGCTAACGTCGGACTGTAGAGGACCAGTAATTACACTTGTATCAACAAGTGTGATTTCTTTAATAAATCGCGCCCCTCCCCCGAATAACCTTGCCGAAAGTGTGTAGTTACTTGGGCAAGTGAGGGGTTTAAAATTCTAAAAAAATGTAATCTCGCAAAATAACAATTTAAAAAAAATTTCCTTATTCGGTTAAATAAAATCTTTCATTAAAAAATATACTACACAGCTTTATATGTTTTAAATAAAAAGAAATCGAAAATTAAGGGTCTAATAAAAAGAAAATGGCGATTAAATTTTATAACAAGAAAATTACTATTTCAACATAAGCAATATAAACTAAAGACGTAAAACTAATGCAACAGAATTAATAAAAGAAACAGAAATCGGAGGAGCAAGACTAGGTTTGGAGCTGAAAGGAAATAAAAAAGTGACTAAGAATAGAAGATAAAATAAAAGAATACTAGATAAATATCGTAGAAATTAAGTCACAGAATCATAAAAGTTAAGTTTCGAGTTTTTTTCAATTTCAATTTCATTTTTTTCAATAATTAATGAAAAATTGATACAAAATTATTTTGATTTATATTTATGGGTCATGAAAAATATGTAATATAAATAAAATATAGAGAGACAGTGTATAAGATTAGATGGGTATACGAACTTGGTTACGCGACACTGTGTCAGATTACACCTCAGGTGACTAGGTCAGTAGGAAGTAAACATCGAAAGAAATGCTTGTGTAGACAAAAAAAACTCATTTACTTTTATATAAATTAAATAAATATATAATTTTTTAAAGTTATTTTTTTCTCAATAAAATTCATACCTGACAAATGAGAAAAATATTTAAACGAAATTAATAACCAAAAAATATACAAAATTAGTAATTTCAAATCAATGCAAAAGTTGAATTAAAATTTGTAAAGCTTAGGAATTTCATTAAAGATTTTAAATCACAAAAAATGTTCTATATTGCGAAAAGTTAAAATAAGTCATTTTTTATTCATGGTTTATGTTCGAATTATATATTGAAGCAAAATGTCCACATTATATGAGGAACTGTTACTAGGAGGCCACATAGAAAGATGGAAGTCGATGGGATTTGGATGTTGAAATAAAGGATTATCAACACGTTAACAGGACTCGAGAATATGGGAACCAACAACAAGAATGGAACCGACGACAGAGACAACAATATAGAAAAAAAATAGAGACTACAATGAATTTAAAAATCAAAATAGGGACAAGAGTTTCAGAGAAAATGGACAAAAAAAGAACATAGATTCGCATGATTATGGAAGAGAAAATTGTTATAACTATGATCACAATTTTGACGAATATAATGTCGATTACAGAAATTCACAACACAGATTTGGTAATGAGAAACACGAAAACAGATTTCGAAACGGCTACAGAAGATACAACAACATACAGGATGGTTACAGAAGAGAGCAACATAGAGACAATAGATATACTAATTACGAAGAATCTTATATGATCCGTGAGGAACGATCTTTTAATAATGATTATTGCGAAATAAATTATTTAAAAGAAAACAGACCAAAATTTAATAAAGCATTTGATTATGATTTTATAATACCACAAATTCGTTTCAAGGATTCGACCACAAACCAAACTCTTTTAGAGGACGAAAAACAACTAAAATATGGTGTTTCATCTTTCGCCAATGATCCACAGCTCTCAACAGAAAAAGAAGAATCAAGCAACAAGAAAGCTATTCAAAATGAAGAAAAGTCTCTAGAGAAAGAACAAACAGCAGTGTATATGAATCCTATTATAGATACCTTGGACAACGAAGAAGATATCAGCCTCAATGAAGAATTTTCAAATAAGAAAATGGTGGACTCAACTAGAAGATTCGATTTGTCATTAGCGAAAAATCAAACTCATGTTTGTGACAGCAAGGTGTTCGAAGGAGAGAAAGAGAATAAAAAGGAATCTTTACAAAAGCAAAATTCGGAAAGAAGCAGCAATAAAAGCGAATCAGAAGAAATGAGTGAATTGAAGAATTATAGTTGTCATGATGACGAAATTTCACAGCAAGAAAATAATATTTCAAAATCTGAAATTAAAGCAAGGATTTAACCTTAAAGGAAATTCGAAATGCAAGTCAAATACGCCTTACCTTGAGGAAATCGAAAAACTACAGGATAAAACGTGGAGGAAATTAGTAACAAAAGTTAACTCGGAGAGGTTAGGAATAGGTTAGATAAAGTCAGAATCAAGCGGGGGGGGGAAAGTCATAGTAGTTTAAGCATGAAACATATTTAACAATTTTCTTGGGTAAAATATTAAACTTACTTATTCCTTACAAACCTCATACAATAATTGTAATATAAATATAAATTAATTGGGTTTGACATTTATTTTTTATTGTATTGTATTTTATTATATATACTATTTTATTCTCGCGTAGAGCAAAAAAAAAAGTTAAAATATTTTTAACAGTAAAAATAAAATGTTAAATAAAGACAAACAACTCTATTAAAATAATTTCATTTACTAATTTAGTAAAAAAAATAAGTTATTCATAATACAGTTAAGGAAAATACAAAAACTAACACAAAAAACATAAGCCTAGGAAATGCTTTTAATATAAATAATTAACTTAAACTAATGGGATATACTGCAATAATAAATTAAAATTATCGTTGTAAAAAGCTATTAAAATATGAAAATAAAAAATTGATTTTTAAAACAAATTTCAAAAATGAAATCAAGAAAGTTTTAAACAATTTCGTTTTCTTCTTTTTACAAAAGTGCAATTGTACATAATTTCATTATTATTAACAAAATTAACTACACTTACAAACGAATAGTATTTAAAAAAATCAGTCCGCGCAAGCGCGGACACATTATCATCCGCGCTTCGCGCGGGGGCTCGCTTCGCGCGGGGGCTCGCTTCGCGCGGGGGCTCGCTTCGCTCGCAAGTTTCAGCGCGCCTCGGGGCGCGCGAATATTGATCGTCGCGCTTCGCGCTCCGGCGATTATTCCACACGTCGCGCTTCGCTTGCGGCGGTCTGCAATTGTTGTGCATTATTTGTGTTCTTGTTCTTGTTTCCTATTATATGTTTCGTAAAACATTTTTTTTTCTTAAAGTTACTACGACTTTAAGGATTACATTCTCATCACATGTTTTTGTTTGCTGATGATTGCGAGATAAAGTGGATTTAAATGTATATTTTTGGTCTTGATGATTTAAATTGTGAAGTTATTTTTAATTATACTAACTCTTAGTAGAAATATTATTTGCAGAAGCAGATTTCGATTTACGATTTTTAAATAAATTACAATTATTCATTACGCCCCTTAGCCATTATGTCCCGTTTTCCCTATATACGTGATTTGTAAATATATATCAAGTGTATGATTAAAAACATGTAAATTTGGATACAGTGAATGTGATATTTACCCATCGTTTTAACAAGCAAAAGTAAAACACCTCCACTAAGCTGAGACAAAAAGTCAAAAATTCGAAGAAAGTTTTTAAAAAAATTAAGTTTTTCAAAAGTTATCGTCGGACAGACAGACAGACAGACGTAATCGACAGACCATGTTTCTTGGATTCAGGGCACCTCAAAACGCAAAGATTTCATAAAATTAACAAATAGTATATTAAGCAACAAGGTACCGTAAAGGCAGCCTTTAAGTCCCGTGTAACTTACGATATTTTTTATTCCAAAGGCACAAAAGTGGCGATTTAAGATAGCAGACGATAGGGAGTAAAACTCATTCACTTGTTCGACTTCTATGAAAATGGCGGCATTTTTTTTCCATGAGCAAAAATAACGCATGAGACTAGCTGTTTTTTTTGTCCATGGGAAAAAAAGGTCGCCATTTTCATTCAACCTGAGGTATAAAAAGTCAATTTTTCATTAAATCGAATACCTCCTCATGTGATTAGAATGTAAAAAACCATTTCCAACAAAATAGGACCAAAAATTAAAATGTAAAAAAGGGTCAGACCAGCCAAACTGCATTAAAAAAATTTCATGGATTTTCTAAAATGTTAAAACTTTTATGAATATATTTTAGTTATAACATTTTAGAAAATCAATAAAACTTTTTTAACCCAGTTAAGCTAGCCTGACCCAAAAACTTAAAAAAAAAAAAATTAATTTTCTATGAAAAAATGTTGTAGAGGAAAGTTTTTTTGTATTTGTCTAATCTAAAGTAATATAAAGTTAAAAATAGTGAAATTTGAAAAAATTCAATTTTCAAAATTTTGAAACTACTGTAGTTTGCGTAGTTTTCGACGAAAATTGCTGGCTAACGAACTCGATCTGTATTTTAACACTAACTTTGTGCATGCAAAGTTGCAAGTTGATGCAATAAGTTTTTCAAGAGTTATCGTAGGGACACCATTGTGTCTACAGACAGACACGAAGACAGACATACGGACAGACACTTTTTTTAGACCATGTTTTTCGGACTCAGGGGACCCCAAAACGTCGAGATTTCATGAAATTAGCGAAAGTCAATTTTCGACCAAAACTAATACTTTCTCATACACGGAAAAAAATTAATCTCTAAATTAGAGATTAAATCTGAGATTTAGGCATAAACTATCACTGGAATCGGACGTAAGATGTAAGCAGATCACTAAATCTGAAATTTGGTATTATATCTAATCCGAATATTAGTATTGTGAAGAACACGTATTTCTTATGCCTAAAAATGATATTAGGAATCTCAAATTTTATGACTTGGAACATATGTTCTAAACTATCAACTTATTTGAATAAACAATATTAAAAATTTTAGTCGTATATTTATATAATTCTTATTTTTGTAATAACTCGATGTAATAAGAATTTATAATTTATCACAATTTAGAGTGAGAATTATTCACAAAATATTTATATTGTTTTCCCTGTATGAACTATATATTGACAAGTATAAAAAAGTAGTTGGATATTTTTAAAACACGAATACGAATTTTATATTTTTATTTCATTTTTTTGTTTTAACGGCGTTGGAAGGTCTGTAAAATTTGTAGGTTACAATTATCGCCCGACAAAATACGACACTGACTGATTTAAATGACGTGAAATAGGTAAATAAACATTTTTCAACCACTTTTTCTCTAAACACAGCCACTTTTTACAAAATAGGTCAACATACAACGAGTAGGAATCTTCTTAATTACCTAAATTCAAAAGATGGTTTAAATTCATGCAGAAACGCGGTTGTAAAATGTAAAATTGGAAAGTGATGTAATGCTAAGAATATAACAGCTGGACCATTGTGCTCTCTGCATGCTTCTGCCCTCTTCTGGCGACTGGCAGTAATCCGCTTCTTGTTGTCTGTCATTACATTACTTTCCAATCATTTCCAATTTTACATTTTACAACCGCTTGACAACCGCGTTTCTGCATGAATTTAAACAATCTTTTGAATTTAGGTTATTAAGAAGATTCTTACCCATTGTATGTTGGCCTATTTTGTAAAAAGTGTCTGTGTTTAGAGAAAAAGTGGTTGAAAAATGTTTATTTACCAATTTCACGTCATTTAAATCAGTCAGTGCCGTATTTTGTCGAGCGACAATTGTAACCTTAAAATTTCACAGACCTTCCTTCACAAACCTTCGCTTTTATTTGGATATTTGAAAATAAAATTAATACTTAATTAATTAAAATGTTTTAAATCTTTTTTGTCACTGATTAACTTAAAACACAATGTACCTAATTCATATAAAAAAAGTTGTAAAATTAACAAATCTCTAAATCAGAGATGTGAATTTATGGCGTTTTCTGGTATAAAGTTTGAAAGAATCAAACACAACTTATCACAGTAATTGTGACTATAATGTTTAATTTAGATACACTTATATTTCATTGGACTTCAAATTAATATTATTTCAAGTTTAGAGATTAATTTTTTTCCGTGTATGATGAGAATGTAATAAAAAATTAGTTTTTTGCAAATAAGTCGAAAAGTTTTAAGTTTAGTGAAAAGTTGTCAACAGCAAAGTTGTAGCTGATGGTAAGACGAGAAAAATAGTCTCTGGTAGCAAGCTCCCAGAGGCAATAGTTTTGGAGATAATTGAGTCGGAATATGGATTTTTTGTTAAAAAAATGATAAAAAATATATATATACAATGGTTTCTCCGGAAATTACTAGTTTTTGATTAATGTGAGTGTTTTTTTAATACAATGGGGTGAGAATATGTGGAAATTAATGTTATAATTTTTTTCCTTTGAGAAATTTTGATTTTTATCGTTATTTTCGGATTTTTTAGTATTTTTTTGCTATTTAAGAGCCTATAACTCCGAAATTTGACTTTTTATGAAAAAATGTTGTAGAGGAAAGTTTTTTTGTATTTGTCTAATCTAAAGTAATATAAAGTTAAAAATAGTGAAATTTGAAAAAATTGAATTTTCAAAATTTTGAAACTACTGTAGTTTGCGAATTTTTTGACGAAAATTGCTGGCTAACGAACTCGATCTGTATTTTAACACTAACTTTGTGCATGCAAAGTTGCAAGTTGATGCAATAAGTTTTTCAAGAGTTATCGTAGGGACACCATTGTGTCTACAGACAGACACGAAGTCAGACATACGGACAGACACTTTTTTTAGACCATGTTTTTCGGACTCAGGGGACCCCAAAACGTCGAGATTTCATTAAATTAGCGAAAGTCAATTTTCGACCAAAACTAATACTTTCTCATATGATGAGAATGTAATAAAAAATTAGTTTTTTGCAAATAAGTCGAAAAGTTTTAAGTTTAGTGAAAAGTTGTCAACAGCAAAGTTGTAGCTGATGGTAAGACGAGAAAAAAAGTCTCTGGTAGCAAGCTCCCAGAGGCAATAGTATTGGAGATAATTGAGTCGGAATATGGATATTTTGTTAAAAAAATGATAAAAAATATATATATACAATGGTTTTTTCGGAAATTACTAGTTTTTGATTAACGTGAGTGTTTTTTAAGTACAATGGGGTGAGAATATGTGGAAATTAATGTTATAATTTTTTTCCTTTGAGAAATTTTGATTTTTATCGTTATTTTCGGATTTTTTAGTATTTTTTTGCTATTTAAGAGCCTATAACTCCGAAATTTGACTTTCTATGAAAAAATGTTGTAGAGGAAAGTTTTTTTGTATTTGTCTAATCTAAAGTAATATAAAGTTAAAAATAGTGAAATTTGAAAAAATTGAATTTTCAAAATTTTGTAACTACTGTAGTTTGCGTAGTTTTCGACGAAAATTGCTGGCTAACGAACTCGATCTGTATTTTAACACTAACTTTGTGCATGCAAAGTTGCAAGTTGATGCAATAAGTTTTTCAAGAGTTATCGTAGGGACACCATTGTGTCTACAGACAGACACGAAGACAGACATACGGACAGACACTTTTTTTAGACCATGTTTTTCGGACTCAGGGGACCCCAAAACGTCGAGATTTCATGAAATTAGCGAAAGTCAATTTTCGACCAAAACTAATACTTTCTCATATGATGAGAATGTAAAAATACAAGTACCAAAATGATTCAACGAAGAATATTATTCGTTGAAATGATTTAAAAAAAATTATGTTTCATTGATGCCAATTTTCAAAAATTCAAAATGGCAAATCCAACATGGCGGACAAAAAAATAAAACAAATTATAAGATTCGCCTGAATCTTGTTATGCAGTATAGGTGGTTTCGAGGAATGTGCTTATTAGTGACTGTCCACGAGAAAACACGGCTTAGGTCCAAAAAATCAATTTTGAGTTTTTTATGGTAATCGACAGATTTTATGTTGCTTTTTCAAATGCAAAAGTCAAAAGTTAAAAATATCAATTACTTTCGACAATATATCGTTTTAAAGATGGGTATGTCAAGCGTAGTTAACTTAAATCGTTGATTGTCCACGACAAAACACGGCTTAGGTTCAAAAAATCAATTTGAGTTTTTTATGGTAATCGACAGATTTTATGTTGCTTTTTCAAATGCAAAAGTCAAAAGTTAAAAATATCAATTACTTTCGACAATATATCGTTTTAAAGATGGGTACGTTAAGCGCAGTTAACTTCAATCGTAGCACTTCAATCGCTCGCCCTGTGAAATTCACGTTTGGGAGCTAAGCCGTGTTTTCTCGTGGACAGTCATTATCCACATCTGTGTCACTTAGAAACCTTTTTTTATAATTTAGAAGCATTTAGAAGCTATAGATTTTTTTATCATTCACAAAAACTTTTATTAACAAGGGGTGGTTATTTGACCATGGGGTTGTTTTTAGAGGCTAGTTTACATTTACTAGCATTACCTAGTCATCATACAAATATTTTTTTATATTTTCGAAACGTATAGAATCTATGAAAATTATTTTCTTAATTGTTCAAAACTATTGACAGTATGTAGGAATAATTATGAAATAGGGGTGGGTTCCAAGGGGGGTATTTAACATTCTTATCCATATTTGTGTCACTTAGAAATATTTTTTTATAATTTAGATGCATTTAGAATCTATAGATTTTTTTTAAATATTCATAAAAACTATTATCGTCAAGGGGTGGCTATTTGACTTTAAGGGTAGTGTTCAAGTGGTTATTTATAATTATTTTTTATTTTTGAACAACCAGACAATATTTATAAATAATTATAAAGCCGACAGGAGCTAAAAAATATTCAATTTATCACTTAGATTAATTATCAATTTTTTTGGGTAGTAATATACGTTAAGGGTGGTTTTAAGGGGTGGAACATATTAAAAAAAATGTTTTTCTTATATTGAATAATAGAATAATCAAATTTACTAAACATTATACATTTATATTAACGGCAAAAATCTCGGCCATTAAAGGGTTAAAAAAAAGAATAAAAAATTTTATCACAAAACACTACAATTAATTGAACAAAATAAAATTTAAAAATGGATGAACATAAGAAACAATTTGAAAATTTTCCATCCTTAAAACTATTTGACCAGAATTTTTTAATAATGAAATAAAAGAATCAAAATATTACATTTTTTTCTACAAAAAAATCTAATAAAGAAACAGTGTTATATAATAATTAAACATTTTTTCTTTAAATTTTGCACGTCTTTTAAACGAACTATAAGAATTTTACAAAGTCTGTTTGCCTTTGTCAACTTTTTCTAATTAATGACTAAAACTATTTAGCATGATGATAAAATTTTTGTAGTTCAGAAGACAATTTTCTAAAATCAAAATCTATTCACGCTACTATAAATTATAATAATTTAACGATACAAATGTAAAAAAAATACTATATTATTATTAAAAAAATTAATTTAAACAGATTTTTTCAAGAAAAGTATGAAAATTCACAATATTCCAACCTATGAAAGTATTTTTTTGCGAAAATCAAATTTTTATCTAATTATTGTGTAATAAAAATATTCTGCAACCTATGCAAAATTATTTAATAACAGCATAAAGAAAAATTGAAATAATAAATAAACTCGACAATCTTCGTTAAAAATAAAAGTTTATAATTATAAATTTCTAGAAAAAACAATTTGTTATGAATAATTAAAATTTTTATACTATGAAATAATGTTTTTTCAAATCATTAAAAGTGAAAATATTTAATGTATTTTTCGTTTGAAATTAATAGCACTCTAAAAAAATTGTATACTAAAATTAGCTATAGGTTTTATAATTTACAAAATACATTTAAAAATAAGATAATAAAAAAAAATTTTCATTATGACAATCACATGCAATACAATGTAGTTATCCTTACGTTAACACATATGATACAAATGAAAGACGTCAGCGAATAAAGTCAAACTAGACAAAATGCTTTTAAAATGATATAACTAAACTAAACATACAATAACCTACATAAATACCTTTGTCAACGATAAAACAAAAAAGTGTAACTAAAAAAAATATTCTAATCAACAAACTTAGAAAAACTTAATATTAAATCAAAAAAATTTATTTTTGAACATGTTCTATGAATGATTATACAGTTAATTTTGTTATCTTACTTTAAAAGAAACATTAATCAAATTACTCTACATGATAAACTTTTGTAAACAAAATACCAAGGACAATTTTTTGTAAAACTCAAACGAGTTAAATCTACAAATTTCAAAAGAGGATCTTCGATAACGCTTTTCCGCAGCTGACAAGGGACGTCAGCCTATTAAAAGGGGGGCATTTGTGACGAACCGACTTCGTCACAATTTATCCCTTCGTGATAACAAAATACAAATATAATTTTTATAAGAAAGTGTGAACAAAATACAAATACCTATATTAAAAATAATAATAAAACAAACATAATTCATCTATTCGTTATAATATTGGTTACAAGAATTAAAATACATAAAATATAATTCTTATTTATAGCTGTTTATTACATTTCACACATTTATAAATTTGCTTTGAAAAGTGAATGAACTTAATTTAAAAGAATGATACTTAAAATACTAATGTATTGTGAAATCTAAGAAGTGGTGTGTCCAGGTTAATGAACCAAGATCACACCACTGTCCAAAACTGCAAGCTTGCAGAAAGCGCCTGGCAACGAGCAGGTGCAATAAACTAAAGAATAATTTCAACACTGTAATGTCGATTAATAAAATCGAATCACGGGCATTTGCCCTTGAGTCTTCGCGATAGTAAGTCGTGGGTTAGTTTGGCCGTTATTTTAAATATAAAGAAGTTCTCATTCTTATTACTGATAATTAATAATTAAGTATAAAAAGTGAAAAATAATAAAAGTTCTAAATGAGAAATTGTGCTATAAAAAGTTGATCTAAAATAAATATTATAGAAAAGGATTATAAGAAGTTTAAAGGAATAATATCAAATAACGAATAGGTGAGTCAATTGTATGCATACACTTAAATAATACTTCACACACACGCAAATATATATTTGAGGAGAATAAAGATTGTGTTAGAATTATATATACATATTAACACGAATATATTATAGTTATAAATTAAAGATATAAAAGAGAATAAAAAAGGGATAAATAAATATGTATTAGGGTTTTAGAGGAACGAATAATAAATTGTTATTGTTTATAATTATCTTAACTTCATTTAACACCTCATTCTAATCTCCTAAAATTCCACTAGTGAAAAGTAGAGATTCTCACCTCACTACTTGAACAATAAGTAGGAAGGAGGGGATCCACTACCAAACAGATTTAAAGGTGTCAGCTAGTACTGTACATAGTAAAACCTTTTATTCAACCGTAACTATTAATAATATTAATAATATATATCAATATCTATCAATATATAATAGCAAAAATTAAATTGAATGTTAAACATTAGAAGCTAATTTTTATCAATTTTCATTTTTAAACTTACCCAAAAAAAATAATAAGAATATAAAATTTTTTTTATCTGTCGGTAATTCAACTATTTTCAAAATTTGCAATTAAAATTCTTCAAAACGTACCATAATTCTGCCTATCCACCCTTGTGTCCATCGCTTCAACAAATCTTTATAAAAATTAACCCTATTTCTTACACTTCCCAGAACAAATTGTAAATTGAGTTTTCTTAAATTATACTATAAAATTGTTTTTTTTCTTCTCTTTCACCGATATTGAAATCAATAAACAGAAAAATAATAATGAAAATTTTTTTTATTATTTTTTATCACATAAAATCTCAAATAAAAACAAAATACAATAAGGTAAACAAACGAACCCCAACAAATTTAACATTTCTCTACAAAAAATCAATACAAAAAAACTAAATTTTATATATCATTAATAGATATAAAGTAAAAATACTTTAAAAAGGATACAAAAAAAAGAGAAACTTCCCCTAAATAAATTTATTTGACATTTCCTTTAAAAAAATACATCATGTTTTTTTCCCTCACACAAAACAACTCTCTAACACTCAAACCAAAAATGCCTCAGATCAATTCGCCAACGCTAAAAAAAAGAGAGGAAATAACATAAATATACGAAATTTCAGAAACCTACAAGGTCAATTTTAGTAAAACACAAATTTCTTGAAACTACTTACAGTTTCCCATGATGAAGACACACACTCCACTTCATCCCACTGTGACCTGAACCTCTCAACAAATACCAACTCTATAGCCCGATTTTCCATTAGCAGGCCCTCAACAGGCGCGGCGGCACTCCAAGAACCTCACTTTTAGGACTAAAAAAACAGACAAATATATATACAAATATATACAAAAAAAAACATAAATATAATAAGTTGAAAATAAAAACTAATTGAAAATGAAACATTATATATATATATATGAGACACAAATTACCATGAAACTCTAAAACGCAAAGAAAATCGCATACGCAACACCATTTAAAAAAAATATTTATTTAACATACTTACAACTTATAAACATTCACACCCAAACAACCCCGAATCTGCTCAACAGGCTCATCCTCAGGTACCTCAACCTTCGTAGGATGAGAAAACCCCTCATAAGCGCAAAACCCACGGCACTCGTACACACGTTCCTCCCAACGCCAACGGTACTCCTATACCCAAATATTACACAAAGAAGAAGCAGCATCAAAATCTCCAACTTCTTTCGTACACAACCAAGAACGAACTGGTCGAGTACGAACTGGAGCCACCCTCTAAACAGGAAACTCCACTAAAACACTACAGAAAATCCCAATTTAACATACATATGCACGTCATCCTAATGTCTCATCTAAACAACACAAATTACACTAAACAACACTCACCCCCGACGACCATAACGATGTCTCACACCCTGAGTAAGAACTAACTCTTCCCTCTTAAGCAAAAGAAACAATTCTAAACTAAATCCACCATTATTGGTATATTCTAAAGCTAATGTGAAAGCATTAAAATCAAAAACATTAACCGACATCTTTAATCAAACAAGACGATAAGACAACGATCAAACACAAACTGACGAACGAGCAAAAAGATAGTACTTACAAACCTCCAAAGAAGTATAAAAAATGCGAACTAAAAAGCATACCGTGAGAAACCAAGAGTTAAGAAAAATACATATCACTAAAGAAAGAGAAAACATCATTCCTTATATTACAAATGCTTACATAGACCTTTTAAAAAAAATATAAAGTTTTTTTTGTCAAGAACTCTTCACGAAACAGAAATAAAAATAAATCATTTTTTCCTCTATCATCATTTTTTTCTCTCAAAAAAAGGAAAAAAAACTTTTTGACATTACAATGATTAAACAATACAAAATTTACGCTATGGCTAAGTACATATCTCACCAAATATCATTAAAAATAAAAAAAGCATAAAAACACAATATTTACTCATACGTTAAACTATTTCAGTAAACATTAAAAAAAAATGTTTTTTTCAAAATAAAGATAGTAACAATGTTTTTTTCAAATCAAGTCTTTCAAAACAAAATTTATAAGTATTCTTCGTGTGAAACTGTTAATAAGTAAAAAATAATATACTGGAATTATAAATGTCTTTACTTAATCATAAAAAAAAATGTTAACAAAACCAGGTCACATAACAAAATATGTAATGACAAAATCTTCGTTATAATAAAGAAAAGACAGAAGGATTATCACTAAAGCTGCCAAGGGACGTCAGCTTAATTAAGAGGGGGGCAATAACAATGAAATTGTTGTTATATATATTTTTTTTTCCTTCTCTCTTCTCTTTTTAAAATTTTTTTTCTTCTCTTTTCTGATGAATCCGTAGATACAACTACACATACAATAATTCTCGACAATGGTTATTCAAATTTTAGAAACTAGAGAGCTGACAGTTCTAAATCTGTTATTTTAAATTCGACCTTTATGATGTACTTAAAACGTAATTATTACAATCAAGCATGAACCTTGAATAACAAACAAACAAGAACTGTCAACAATCATGTTAAAAAAAAATATATATATACATATATGGGACGTTCCACGTCAACAGAAACAGAGCTGTGGCCAAAAATTGGCGCAATGAAAAAAAAACGTTAAAGGGCTTAAAAAATTCTTACACTCGTGTACTTTCAATAACAGGTGGGCGTTTTTGAAAATCCAAAATGGCGGCCTAATTACAAGCGAAGAAGGTCAACAAAATCACAAACCGACAAATAATATCGTTAATAGAAATTGCAAAATTCAAGAAAAAAAATTGAACAAAACTTTTTTAAACGTTTTTGGGGTCGCTTAAAACAAATCTTAACTCAGATTTTGATTAGAGTCTCAAATTTCAAAATGGCGGAACCAAAATGGTGGACAATTTTTAAAACTCTTTAAAATCGCTCAAAACTTGTTACTCGGGGGTTTTCGGGGTCGCTGATTACGAATATGACATCGGATTTCGAAAATTCAAAATGGCGTATCCAACATGGCCGACATTTTTCTTTAAATTCATCGTATTCGCTCAAAACTTGTTACTCGGGGGTTTTCGGGGTCGCTGATTACGAATATGCCATCAGAGTTAAAAAATTCAAAATGGCGGATCCAACATGGCCGACATTTTGTTAAAAAATTCATCGATTTCGCTTGAAACTTGTTACTCAGGGATTTTCGGAGTCGCTGATTACGAATATGACCTTAGTTCTTAAAAATTCAAAATGACGGATCCAACATGGCCGACATTCGAATTTAATATTTTTTTAGAAGCAATAAAAAGCTGTTTGTAGAGAGTTAAAGTTTTGTTCTTTCTAGTAGCTGAAGCAAATTCTAGTAGCGTTTAAGTATCGTAATATTTTAACCGTTTTATTTGGTTCAATTATAAATACGTGCTAAAGGCAATCAAAAAAAAATATCATATCTAACAAACAAAAATATTTGACAGAACCATAGCAAAAACACTATCGCATGTTACAATTGGTTGTACATTGATGTAACGAAGCCTGATAAAAAATCAGTGAGAGAAGCAGGCGCATTGCGCCTACCTCTTCGGGGTTTCGTGGTCTAAAAGACAAAGAAAAAATCATAAAATCAATCAGGAGCTCCACATAATGATTTCAATAACAAGCGTTGCTATGACAATCATTGCCATAGCAACTGTAAACAAAGCAACCATTACCATAGCAACCATTACCATAACAACCAGTACCATAGTAACGGTTTCCATGGCAACGGTTGTTAGGGAAAACTGCGGACGGACACCAGAGTTTCGCTATAAGGGATTCAGTCCTTGCCCGTGTAGAAATTTAACCATGACCCAAATCGGGGCCAGATCTTTTGATCATTGTGTAGGCCATAACATGGCATGAAACACCTTCCCAGTCTGGCCAGACTTGGGCCCGATCTGGGGAGGTGTTTCATGCCATGTTATAGCCTAAATATGTCAATTTCTACACGGGTGGCCACGAAACCCTAAAAACACAATAGTCAAGAACGAACACAATTCTTTGACAGAACCAGAACAAAAAAAACTACTCCATATCACAATTGGTTTTTATCTCTGATCCTGTCACGGATTTATAATTGAACCAAATAAAACGGTTAAAATATTACGATACTCAAACGCTACTAGAATTTGCTTCAGCTACTAGAAAGGCCGAAGTACAAACAGCTTTTTATTTCTTATAAAAAATATTAAATTGGAATACCGATTAAATTGGATCTGACATTTTGAATTTTTTAAAACTAAGGTCATTTTTGTATTCAGCGACCCCGAAAACCTCAGAGTAACAAGTTTCAAACGAATTCGATGAATTTTTCAACAAAATGTCGGCCATGTTGGATCCGACATTTTGAATTTTAGAAACTAAGGTCATATTTATAATCAGCGACCCCGAAAACCCCCGACTAACACGTTTTGAGCGAATACGATGAAGTTAAGAAAAGAATGTCGACCATGTTGGATCCGCCATTTTTAATTTTTTAAATCTGATGGCATATTTGTAATCAGCGACCCCGAAAACCCCAGAGTAACAAGTTTTGAGCGAATACAATGAATTTGAAGAAAAATGTCGGCCATGTTGGATCCGCCATTTTTAATTTTTTAAATCTGATGGCATATTTGTAATCAGCGACCCCGAAAACCCCAGAGTAACAAGTTTTGAGCGAATACAATGAATTTGAAGAAAAATGTCGGCCATGTTGGATCCGCCATTTTGAATTTTTGAAATCGGATGTCATATTCGTAATCAGCGACCCCGAAAACCCCCGAGTAACAAATTTTGAGCGATTTTAAGGAGTTTTAAAATTTGTCCACCATTTTGCTTCCGCCATTTTTAATCTTTTAACTCTAATCAAAATCTGAGTTAAGATTTGTATTAAGCCACCCCAAAAACGTTAAAAAAAATTTCGTTCAATTTTTTTCCATGGATTTTGTCATTTTTATTTATGATATTATTTGTGGGTTCATGATTTTGTTGACTTTGTTCACTTATAATTAAGCCGCCATTTTGGATTTTCAAAAACGCCCACCTGTTATTGAAAGTACACGAGTGTAAGAATTTTTTAAGCCCTTTAACGTTTTTTTTCATTGCGCCAACTTTTGGCCACAGCTCTGTTTCTGTTGACGTGGAACGTCCCATATATAATAAAGAAATATTCCTTCTAAATACACAATACCAATATAAGTCAA
Source organism: Leptopilina heterotoma (assembly GCF_015476425.1). Lineage (NCBI taxonomy): Eukaryota > Metazoa > Arthropoda > Insecta > Hymenoptera > Figitidae > Leptopilina > Leptopilina heterotoma. The sequence continues at coordinate 3,122,568 of NW_025111054.1, forward strand.
GTTATATCATAGGTACAAATACACCGTCAGCGTTTAACTCACAATACAGCGAAAAATTATGCAACTTACCTGTAAACTTTATTAATCTTATACAATATCAAAACAAGAAACACTTTTGACTTACTATGTCATTTCCTGCGGCTTACTCAGCAACATAAAAACATAATATGTCTCGCTATATGAAACCTACACACATTACTTTTAACACAAAAACAGTTGTAGAAAATGCGCCGATATTCAGCATTCCTTTTTTTTTTTTAAGCCAAACAGTCTAATCAAGACTATCATAAGATAAACCTCTGTAAACAAGGCTCCAAAGATTTTTGTAAAACTCGAAAGGGTTACACATGTGAACGAAAGGATATACAACGACGACAACCGCAGCTGCCAAGGGACGTCAGCCTATTAGAAGGGGGGCATTTGTGACGAACCGACTTCGTCACGTTTTTGTATTTATGAGATTAAGAGAAAAACAAGCTACACAAGAACAAATTCATGTAAACCTAATATTTTTTATAAGTAAAACAAGAAAAAAACAATTCAGCCGAACTTTGATTGATAGACACAAAAAAAAACCAAATTCAATCTAAACAATAAAAATCGAACCCTTTTCTCGATATTCACTCACTTGTCAGTTTCACACTTTGGGGTCATTAACTTAGTGGTATGCGATTTTCGCAACACTCATGAAAAGAATTTTTGAGTGGTGGAACCAAGTTCAATGAACAGGGATCACACCACATATAAACTGCAAACTTTACAAAAAACACGGGTCGACGACCAAGTGTTGCAAAAGAAGACGATTTCCCCACTTTCGATCTTCGGTGCACGAAATAGATCGAAAAGTGGAAATCGGGGAGTTGGTCTTGAACTTTCCTGAAGGGAAGTTGTGTGTATTGTGTATAAGAGTTGGAGATCTGAAATAAATAGATCGCTTGAGTTTGTTTTATTGATTAGATAAAAAGATTAAAGTCCTCAGCTTAAAGTTATTTGATTAAAGTAGGAAATTCGCAATTGTGAAGTGATAACTATTGAGAAATCGGAGACATGAAACAAGAATAACACTAGGAATAATATTATCACCCAAAGAAAGGAAAATATTTACTACTAGGAATATAAGTAGCAGTCAAAGTGAGTAGAATTGTTTTTATATACTTAACACACCTCACACCTTTCATTACACACAAAGAAGTAAAAGTTAAACCATTAAAAAGGGAAAAACAAATACATTCGATAAAATTGTAAGAAATCAAACAAGTTAATTAAGGTTTATAAACATTGTGTACTTTTAGATGTTACAATATATGCAAATTTGTTTACAAGAGACAATTTATAACTTATAAATTTATTTGAACTCTCATTTTCCTAAAAAGGTAAGAGCTCTCTACTCCTAGAATAGGGATTCTCACCCCACGAGTTGAACCAATAACTTGTTAAGAGGGGGATCCACTACTAAAGTTTGAAGGTTTCTAGATTTCTTTTCGTGTAACATTCCTTTAAATTAAATTATTGTTAACAATTTAATTTGTTTATTACACTGTGATTCCAGATTTTCAATGGTTTGTTTACTGCATTAATACACTTTTTCTTATCTTTTGTTTTGTTTTTACTTAGTTTTTCTCTTCATCAATATTTTGTTTGTTTAGTGCTGGGACCTCGCGTTTGCAAGGAGTCTTCACTAATAAAGGAAGAGATAGATTTGGCAATTTGGCAATCCGTACAATTTTTTTTAGACTTATCGTAAAATATAAAATTGTGTATCGATATTTAATAAGGGGACTGTTTGAAAAACATAATGATTACAATCACAATCATGCTTAACTCATCGTTTTTGTCATGTAGTCGTGACGATGTTTGCATAAGAAAATAGTCGTGTTTTGTGGGTTTATATTATATTCATGTGTCAATATCATATAATTCACTTAAAACTTGTTACTCAGGGGTTTTCAGGGTCGCTGATTACGAATTCGATATCAGATTTTGAAAATTCAAAATGGTGGTTTCAATATGACGGACAACATTTTCTAAAATTCATCGGATTCACTTGAAACATTTCACTTGGGGATTTTTAGGGTCGCTGGTTACGAAACCAATATGACGGACAACATTTTCTAAAATTCATCGGATTTTTAGGGTCGCTGGTTACGAAACCGATTTCAGATTTTGAAAATTCAAAATGGCGGATCCAATATAGCAGACGAAATTTTCTAAAATTCATCGGATACACTTAAAACTTTTCACTCGGGGGTTTTCGGGGTCGCTGATTACGAATCCGATTTCAGATTTTGAAAATTCAAAACAGCGGATCCAATATGGCGAATAAAATTTTCTAAAATTTATCGGATTCATTTGAAACTTGTTACTAGAGGGTTTTCGCTGATTACGAAAAACTTTAAAATTATAATAAATACAAAAATTTCCCCCGCAGTCAGCTGTTAAGTTTACTACGTTACTTACGACCGGACCCTAGAGTTTACCACGTGGAGGTAAGCGGTCGGATTTTACACTTCTTTATTTATTTTGTTTTTTTATATTTTGTTTGTTTGTTCTTATATTGGATCCCCCATTTTCAAAACCGATATTACATTTTTAATCTACGACATCATTAAATCCCAAGTAACAACTTTTAAGTAAATCTGATAAATTTTTTAAAATGGCGCCAGCTATATTCGAAACTCCACATTGTATTTTAAAAATCTTATGCTAGATTCGTAATCAGCGACCCCGAAAACAGCCAAATAACAAGTTTTAAATGAATCGGACGAGTTTGTAAAAATGTCGTCCGCTATATTGAATCCACCATTTTAAATTTTTAAAATCTGAAATCGGATTCGTGATCAGCAACCCTGAAAACCCCCGAGTAACGAGTTTTAAATAGATTGGACGAGTTTTTGATAATGTCGTCCGCTATATTGGATCCGTCATTTTGAATTTTTAAAATCTGAAATCGGATTCGTAATCAGCGACCCTGAAAACCCCCGAGTAAAAAGTTTCAAGTGAATCCGATGAATTTTAGAAAATGTCGTCCGCCATATTGGATCCGCTATTTGGAATTTTTAAAATCTGATATCAGATTTGTAATTAGCGACCCCAAAAACCCCTAAATAACAAGTTTCAAGTGAATCCAATGAATTTTTGAAAATGTCCGCTATATTGGATCATCTATTTTGAATTTTCAAAATCTGATATCGAATTCGTAATCAGCGACCCCGAAAACCCCTGAGTAACAAGTTTCAAGTGCATCCGATAAATTTTTAAAAATGTCGTCCGCCATATTGGATTCGACATATTGAATTTTCAAAATCTGAAAACGGATTCGTAATCAGCGACTTCAAAAACCCCCGAGTATAAATTTGTGGACAAATCTGTGTGTTTTTGTAGCCAAAAATCTGCTAGCGTCTATACACGTCATCGACAGTTTGAGCCCACCTGCACCATGACTTAAAACTAGCAACTGGGGCCAAATCTCGCCTGCCCCGGGACCAAAACATAACGGGTCCCATCCTCGGCAACAATAATCTTTAAATTAATAATAGGGGGCCGGAGCAACACCTTCTCCCCTCATGGGAAGATTGTGATTAAAAAATTCTGGAATTCGTATTCTGTCTAGACTTTAAATTCTAGACTAGTGATGCATAACGATAAAAATCGCGAGAAAATTAATGCTAAGAGACAGCAGTTCGCTTTTGTTATGCCAAATTATCGCTGAGCTTCATATCGTTGAAGCGATAATATCGTATTGTTTGAGCTTGATCGAGACTTTCATTTTTTAAATATTTATATAAATCACAGGTTATAAGAACATAGAAAATTTTAAACACTTTTTATAACAAGATTATAAAGAGAATAATAAAAATTTAAAAATAAACAAAACAAATATAATTTATAAAGAATGTTATTATCTTTTTATATATTTCATTTTGGTACTATAACAGTATTTTTTAAATACAATCGATTTTATAGTTTTTTTCTTTGAAAGTTAAACTGAACTTAGTAAAATTGAAAAATACATAATAATAAAAAAAAATTATTAGTTTAATAATTAATTTAATTTCGTAATTACATTTAATCACAGTACTTTTGTACAAAAAGACATTTTTCTTTGATTTTGTAGGACATTTTTATTATAAAATAAATATTCAAAAATTATAAATATAAAATTAATGTTTGTAAAGTAAATATTATTGTACATATGATTTATATTTATATTTCTATAAAATAACCTATCAAAGTTTTAAAGATTTATTAACCTGATAAAAATTTAATACAAACAATTCAATTCAACTTTATTTTAAAGTTTTCAGATAAATTAAATACAATGTTTTATAGATTTATATAATAAATTGAAATAATGCAGTGCGTACATTTTGTACTAAGTGAAATGCGTAGAAAGTGTTTAACTTAAATTATTCAATTAATCTTAATTGAAATATGAATTATAAATTAAACCAAGCGAATTGAAAATTTTACATTAAAGACTGAATCTTAGGTGTCAAAGAGCAAGAAACCCATGAATTAAGAGCCATCAAAGAACGTATTGACTCATTATTTAGCTTGTTTCTATGTTTCCTAATAACCAATGAACTTCTTGAGAATAAGCGTTCAACAGAAACAGAGGATGCAGGAATTGCTAAGTAGTCTCGAGCCATTCGAGATAGATTTGGAAATTCTTTTGCGTGTTCCTTCCACCATTGTAAAATATTTACTGATTTTCCAGCTCTTTCTTCATTCACATACGAGTTAATTTCATAATCCCAATTAGTGTTTTGATTGGTGGTGGTATTGGAGTTGAAACTTGTTGTACCAGCATCATCTTTGTAGAGAGAAAACAAATCGAGATCTTCATCTTGACCAGCATCACGTGGCAAATCTTCAGTAGAATTTTCAACAATTTCAAGTTCCTATATATTTCATAATTTATTTATATTTTTATTATTTATTATTATTATAATTGCTTTATTTATTTTATTTTTTTTATTTATTTATTATTTTTAATTCCAGGTGTCTACTATTTTCGTTTAACAAAATTCTCGATTTTTTCCAGACTTTTTTTCTCGTCAAATTTAAATTTATTTGATTTCGAATCTAATTATTATTTATGAAAATTATTAAATGTTTAAGTAGAATTTTGTTAAAATTTTGGAAAAAAATTTAATTGTGGAAAACCATTTAATTATTTATAAAGATAATTAAAATCTTGAGGAGAATTTAAAAAAAAAATTAAACATAATTGAATTTCTGCGAAGAATTTTATGGAAATTCATGAAACTAATTGAATTCTTGTAAAGAATGTTTTTAAAAAATAATATTCAATAGAATTTAGTAAATCTGAAGAATTTTGCTATTTATGGAAATAATTGAATTCTTGAGAAGAATTTTTTTACAGTATATAAAAATAATTAAATTTCTTTCGACGAATTTTAATAAAATTTAAAAAAATTATTACATTTTTCGATGAGTTCGATTAATATTAAATTAAAAATAATTGAATTTTCAAAAAAATTTAGCGAAAAAATAATTTCTTTTTAAAAGTGTTCAACATGTATCTTTTTTAAATTAACTAATAAAAATTTTAATTATAAATTTTCACACTAAAAAACATAAATACATTAAAAAGTGACTCTTCATAAAATTAAATTATTTATCAATTATTAAATTAAAATACTTTAAAAATTTGATTTGTTAAAAAGTTTTTAACAAATTGAATTATTTTTTGTTAAATTCCACAAAATTTCTATTAATTCGATAATTTTTTAAAAATTTATTTACATATTTGAATCAGTGACTGATTTTTTATTATCAAATTAAAATAAAAATAAAAAAAATTCAAATAATAAAACAATTTTTAATTTGGTGAAAAAATTCCTGGTTTGGCATAATATTCCTGGATTATTAACGGTTTTTCTGGTCAAATTAATTCCTGGTTATTTCCCAGTTAGTAGACACCCTGCATAATTTATCAGTAACGGCTCCAAAATTAAATTTTCACATTTATGAGAGAAAATATATATTTTATAAAAAATAAAACATAAATTGTTATAATTTTCTTAAATAGAATTAATGTTAATTTTTAATTAATTATTTTTTTAATAATCTTTCCAAATATAATCTTATGAGGATTCGCTGCTGTAATTTTTTAAGACCTAAATAAGTTATTTATTGAATAAAAAAATTTAATGCATTTCTAATCCGCACTATTTAATTAATAAATTTAGCATGTACCTTTTGATTGGGTTGTTTGTAGTACTGCGATTTAAAGATAGTCTTGAAAGTTTTTAAAGATGATTGTTTCATCGCGCGACCCCAGTCAGTCATATCGAATGTTTCCAATTTAAATCGAGGATCTAAAAAAAGGACGGCGCAGTAGACCCAATTGCTTCGCGAATAATGTTTATCCATTTTTGCCAATCCAGCTTGCAAAGCTCGCAGAATTTTATCTTCAACTTGGTTTCTCCTTTGGTTCATCAATGACTCGATCGATTTTTCAATTTTATCTAAAATCATGTTAAAACCCACAATAACTAAATTTAGAGTAGGATATTTATCCCCACAAAACGCATTTGATAACGTTTTGAAATGACGTAAATGAGAAAAAATTTCTCGTAAAAGAATCCACTCGCAATTTGAAATGGTTAATTTGTTTAGAAATTTGTTATTTTTACATAACAAATCTATTGCGTTTTGCATTTGGAGGCCTAAATTAATCATATCACACGTCGAGTTCCACCGAGTAGAAACATCGATCTTTGGGGATAGCATTTTGATGTCACAAATATTGCAGCAGCTCTGCAATTTATTTGTCCACTGCTCAGATTTTTTCAAGAGCTTAAAAAGCTTTCTCAATTTAGCTAATGGTGACTGGATGGAATCGTTTTCGTCTTCGTCTGAAATTTCATCAGAATTTTCTTGTACTTCAATGTCATCTGAATCATTCTGATCATCATCATCATCATCATCATCATCATCATTATATTCTCCTTCATTTTCTTCATCGCAAATGTGATCTAAACTTAACTCTTTTAACATTGCCTGTACTGCAATGTTCAAAATGTGACAGTAGCAACGAAAGTGTTGATTAACATGATCAAAACTCATTAAATATGACAACTCGATCATAAATCTTAAATTTACGGAAGCATTGTCTGCTGTTATTCCTAGAACTTTTTCTGCAATTTTGAAATTGTTGACCGTATCAAAAAAGACTTTGGCTATATCTTTACCAGCATGCTGACCATGGGTAGGAGCGAAATCAATTACTAGAGTCTGTAATTCCCAATCATTGTAATGATAATTAATTGTAATTAATTCATTGTAATTAATTAATTAAATTTTTTAATCTGTAATTCCCGTATATCCTCGCTGAGAAATCGAAAACCACCCATCCGTAGCAAATGATATTTTGGAATCATTCTCTTGTAAAATATTCATTACAACATTTTTCATTTGCAAATAGCGATTCAGGACCATTGATGTCAACTTATTTCGTAGTGGTACCACAGCCAGAGGATTTAAATACTTGAATAAATTTTGAGTACTTGAATCGTCGAAAAAATTAAAGGGCAGATATTTCATCGCCACCCAATCTACTATTTGATTCTCAAATATCCCTTGATCAAATGCCTGTAAACGTGAGAAAAGAAACTACAAAAGTAAATCGATCCCATTATGAAGAAAGGTTTTCGAAAGATATCCAGAAAACACTTCGGACATTTTCCGGAAGTCGTTTCCGAATTTTTTCCGGAAAACTTTCCACATGAGAAGTAACCCTTAAATATTAATTCTTATACTTGAACAAAATATTTTATCAGTATAAAAAGTTTGATTAAATTCAACAAAACTCAGCATTTTTTAAATTTAAAAAAAATAATAATTAATAATAATAACACATTAATAATTTTACAATCAAAACATTTAATTAAATTAATAACATTTGTTATTTAAAAGACAATATTTTTCCTCTATGTAATAAAAATATTTTGTGTTCATATAACACACTTTTTTGTGAAAAATGTTTTTTAAATTTGTATTATTTTAATATGAATTCTTTATTTTTAAAACTTAATTATTTGCACAAAATATGTTGCACCTTCTTTAATAAATTCTTTACTTTATAGTTACTAATAAAATTTTAAAAGTAATTTTTGATTTTCATTGCCTAAATTTAAAATACATTTATTACAAATAAAAGCGTTTATTCTGATCAATAAAAAAATTCAAATACAAAATTAAATCAAATTAATTATTATCAGAATTTAATTTTACATTATAATAAATCAAATTAAAATTAAAAATTAAATGATTATTTATGTGAAAAAATTGTAGTTATATTTGTCACAAATGGTTTTATGTGTAAAATGAAATTTCGTTTAGACAAAAATTAATTTTAAATTACATAAAAATCTAAAAATCATATATGTTAAATTAACCTGAGTATTATCACACGGATAAGTTTCTTTAAATTCCTTAGGATGGATTTTTTCAAGGTGCTTTTTTAATCCGGTTGTATTGTTTCCCTTCATTTTTATCATTCGTACATTTTCCGGATTTTGAGCAAGACAAATTTTGCATTTCCCCCATTTAATTTTCTGATCATCGAGAAAAAATGTAAATGATTCGTTCAAATCTCTCCCATTATGCTTTCTTCTTTTCGGCTTACAAATAATTTCCTGCATTTGTGAAGATTGCCCGTTACCATTTTCCATTTTATCGTTTGACATTAATTGACATTTGTGTAGCGAGAAATGTATCGCAATTAAAAGACGATAATGTAAAACAAAAAACAAAAGACTGTACTAGAATATCTTAAAAAAAATTATCGTAAATTGTAAGACAATTGAACGAGAATAACGATAATCTCGCATCGTTATGCACCACTATTCTAGACAAATTAACAAAAAAAACTATAAAACTACATTATCAACAATGAAATAAAAAGAATTGAAACTATAATGCGATAGTATAATCACTAATTACCTAATATGCCGAATGTTAATGAGAAACATTCATAATAAATTCACCCTAATAATTAACAAAAATATATATACAAATTAATTTACATTAATTTTAGAAATAATGTCATTATTGAATAATAAACAAAATGTTTATCAAGATGTAAATAACTAAGAAAATCACATTATTACAAAACATATAACCAACAAAATATTATACTTATATTCAAATATTTTACTTAATATATATGATATAATCAATTATAATCAATACCATGCTTAATTAATAATTACAAGAACTAGTTATAAAACAAATATATTACCTACACCAAGAATTACAAATTGATATTAATAATTAAATTTTGTAATGAACAAATTAAATTGTTAACAATAATTTAATTTAAAGGAATGTTACACGAAAATATTTCGACACCTTTAAACTTTGGTAGTGGATCCCCCTCTTAACAAGTTATTAGTTCAACCCGTGGGGTGAGAATCCCTATTCTAGGAGTAGAGAGTTCTTACCTTTTTAGGAAAATGAAGGGTTAAAATAAATTTATAAGTTGTAAATTATCCCTTGTAAATAAATTTGCATATATTATAACATCTAAAAATACACAATGTCTATAAACCTAATTTAACTTGTTTGACTTCTTACAAATTTTTATCGAATGTATTTGTTTTCCCTTTTTAATAGTTAAACTTTTACTTCCTTGTGTGTAATAAAAGATGTGAAGTGTGTTAAGTATATTTAAAAACAATTCTACTCACTTTGAATGCTTCTTATATTTTTTGTAGTAAATCTTTTCGTTCTTTGGGTGATATTATTATTCCTAGTGATACTCCTGTTTCCTGCCTCCGTTTTCTTAATAGTTACCACTTTACAATTGCTAATTTCACACTTTAATCAATTAACTTTAAGTGAAGACTTTAATCCTTTTTATCTAATCAACGAAACAAACTCAAACGATCTATTTATTTCAGATCTCCAACTCTAATAAACAATACACACGACTTCCCTTCAGGAAAGTCCAAGACCAACTCCCCGATTTCCACTTTACGATCGATTTCGTACACCGAAAATCGTATGAGGAAATCGTCATTTTAATTAGCAACACCCGGTCACCGACCGGTGCATTTTTGCATAGTTGCATTTTGACAGTGGCGTGAGTTTAGTTTATTGAACTTAATCACCAAGTTCTTAGATATTGTGGAACTACAATCCAAAAAGGTCAATGACTTCAATTATGTGAAATGTGTAGACGTAAAGCCACGTTATTATTGAAAGATGTGTTACATTCTTAATATGTTGAATCTTATTTCTTTTCTCTTAATATTAATATAAATGTTTTAATGATTTAATGTTTGTGTGGTTTTGTGTTGTTTAAGTTTAAGTATTTTCATTTTCCCATAAGTATAAATGTGACGAAGTCGGTTCGTCACAAAGAGGGACCGCAAAAAGTGCCCGTTTTTTGTACATCGACAATTATCACAAAACGTAAGTAAAAAAATTCGGCCAAAAATCTTCTTAATCTGCGTGAAAATTGTAGTTGATCATAATTCTTGGTTTTTATTTAAGGGTAGCCAAACTCCTAATTCAACCCTCTAAATATTTACAAATTATGAAATTCATACCACCATAAATTCAACAAAAATAATTAATTATCAACGGTAAAACTGATAAATAACTAAAATAAAAAATCCATTTTATAAAAAAACAATCTCAATTACCTTAAGATCCTCAAAATGCTTTTCAACCCCCAAAAAACTACCCCTATTTGAAAAATTGACCAAAATAAACACAAAAAAAATTATTACTCTCCAAAATCTTCATCAAAATTATAAATAAAATTAATTAACTAGTGAGACTTAATTTCCTTGCTAATGTAGATTAATCCACCCTTCAAAAACTACCCCTAATTAAAAAAATTTACCACATTACACATTTAAAAAATTATTACTCCGCAAAATCTTCACGAAAATTATAAATAAAATCAACTAACTAGTCAGACTTTAATTCCAGGCTAGAGTTAATCAATCAACCCCAAAAAACTACCCCTTATTGAAAATTTTATTATATTCCACATTTAAAAAATTAATACTCCGCAAAATCTTGACGAAAATTATAAATAAAATCAACTGATCAGCCAGACTTTTATTCCATGGTAGAATTAATCAATCAACCCCCAAAAACTACCCCTAATTGAAATTTTACCATAATACACATTTAAAAAATTATTAATGCGCAAAATCTTGACGAAAATTAAGAATAAAATCAACTAACTAGCCAGAATTTAATTCCATGCTATAGAAGATTAATCAACCCCCCAAAAACTACCCCTAATTGAAATTTTATCATATAACACATTTAAAAAATTATTAATGCGCAAAATCTTCACTAAAATTATAAATAAAATCAACTGACAAGCCAGACTTTAATTCCATTGTAGAATTAAGCAATAAACCCCCAAAAACTACCCCTAATTGAAAATTTTACCATATTACACATTTAAAAAATTATTAATGCGCAAAATCTTCACGAAAATTAAGAATAGAATCAACTAACTAGCCAGACTTAATTTACTTGCTAAAGTATATTAATTAACCCCTTAAAAACTACCCTTAATTAAAAAATTTACCATATTACACATTTAAAAAAATTTTACTTCTCAAAATCTTCACAAAAATTATAAATAAAATCAACTGGAAAGCCAGACTTTAATTCTATGGTAGAATTAATCAATCATCCTCTAAAAACTACCCCTAATTGAAATTTAACCATTTTACACATTAAGAAAAATTTTACTCTTCAAAATCTTCACGAAAATTATAAATAAAATTAACTAACTAGCCAGACTTTAATTCCATGTTAGAGTTAATCAATCAACCCCAAAAAACTACCCCTTATTAAAAATTTTACCATATCACACATTTAAAAACTTTTTCCTCCGCAAAATGTTCACAAAAATTATGAATAAAATCAACTAACTAGCCTGACTTGATTTACTTGCTAAAGTAGATTAATCAGCCCCTCAAAAACTACCCCTAATTAAATAATTCACCATATTACACATTTAAAAAATTTCTTTTACACAAAATCTTCACGAAAATTATAAATAGAATCAAGTAACTAGCCAGACTTTAATTCCCTGCTAGAGTTAATCAATCAACCCCAAAAAACTACCCCTTATTAAAAATTCTACCATATTACACATTTAGAAACTTTTTACTCCGCAAAATCTTCACGAAAATTATGAATAAAATCAACTAACTAGCCTGACTTGATTTACTTGCTAAAGTGAATTAATCAACCCCCCAAAAACTACCCCTAATTGAAATTTTACCATATTACACATTTAAAAAATTTTACTCCGCAAAATCTTCACATTTAAAAAATAATTACTCTGAAAAATATTCACTAGTTAGTCGATAAAATTTATAATTTTTGTGAAAAGATTGATGAGTAATGATTTTTTAAATGTGTAATATGGTAAAATTTCAATTAGTGGTAGTTTTTGGAGGGTTGATTAATCTACTTTAGCAAGTAATTTAAGTCTGGCGAATTAGTTGATTTTCTTTATAATTCTCGTGAAGATTTTGCGGAGTAAAATTTTTTTAAATGTGTAATATGGTAAATTTTTTAATTAGGGGTAGTTTTTAAAGAGTTGCTTAATCTACTTTTCCAAGTTAATTAAGTATGGCTAGTTATAGATTTTATTTATGATATTCGTGAAGATTTAGCGGAATAAAGATTTTTATATGTGTAATATGGTAAAATTTTCAATTAGGGGTAGTTTCTGGGGGTTGATTGATTAACTGTAGCATGGAATTAAAGTCTGGCTAGTTAGTTGATTTTATTTATAATTTTGGTAAAGATTTTGCGGAGTAATAATTTTTTTAATATGTATTGTGGTATTTTTTTCAATTAGGGGTAGTTTTTAAGGGGTGGATTTATCTACTTTAGCAAGAAAATTAAGTCTCACTAGTTAATTGATTTTATTTATATTTTTGATGAAGATTTTGGAAAGTAATAATTTTTTTTTGTTTATTTTGGTCAATTTATCAATTAGGGGTAGTTTTTGGGGGTTGATTGATCTTCTATAGCATGGAATTAAATTCTGGCTAGTTAGTTGATTTTATTTATTATTTTTGTGAAGATTTTACGGAGTAAAATTTTTTTAAATGTGTAATATGGTAAAATTTTCAATTAGGGGTAGTTTTTGGATGTTGATTAATTAACTGTAGCATGGAATTAAAGTTTGGCTAGTTAGTTGATTTTATTCCTAATTTTCGTGAAGATCTTGCGCAGTAATAATTTTTAAAATGTGTAATATGGTAAAATTTCAATTAAGGGTAGTTTTTGGGGGTTGATTGATTAATTCTACCATGGAATAAAAGTCTGGCTAGTTAGTTGATTTTATTTATAATTTTTGTTAAGATTTTGCGAAGTAAAAATTTTTTAAATGTATAATATAGTAAAATTTTCAATTAGGGGTAGTTTTTGGGGGTTGATTGATTAATTCTACCATGGAATTAAAGTCTTGCTGGTTAGTTGATTTTATTTATAATTTTCGTCAAGATTTTGCGGAGTAATAATTTTTTAAATGTGGAATATAATAAAATTTTTAATAAGGGGTAGTTTTTTGGGGTTGATTGATTAACTCTAGCATGGAATTAAAGTCTGACTAGTTAGTTGATTTTATTTATAATTTTCGTGAAGATTTTGCGGAGTAATAATTTTTTTGTGTTTATTTTGGTCAATTTTTCAAATAGGGGTAGTTTTTTGGGGGTTGAAAAGCATTTTGAGGATGTTTAGGTAATTTAGAATGTTTTTTTATGAAATGGATTTTTTATTTTCGTTATTTATCAGTTTTACCGTTAATAATTAATTATTTTTGTTGAATTTATGGTGGTATGAATTTCATAATTTGTCAATTTTTAGAGGGTTGAATTACGAGTTTGGCTACCCTTAAATAAAAACCAAAAATTATGATCAACTACAATTTTCACGCAGATTAAGAAGATTTTTGGTCGAATTTTTTTACTTACGTTTTGTGATAATTGTCGATGTACAAAAAACGGGCAAAAAACAGGCATTTTTTGCGGTTCCTCTTTATTAGATAATAATCCATTAATTAACTCTTATTACCTTTCTTTAAAATATAATTAATCAATCATATTATTAAATTTTGATGCGCTGATGAACACGAATCCAAAGTCAGATTTGCTTCATCACGTCAGGATTTTTTTCTAACCTCAAAAAACATGTCAGATTTTATGTAATTTATGTAAAATACAAAATTTTTTAAAAATTGATTAGATTTTTCTCAAACTTGTTTTTTGGGGGTTTTTAAGATCGCTGATTAGGAATCTGCAGTCAGTTTTTAAAAATTCAAAATGGCGGATCCAATATGGCGGACAAATTAAAAAATTTTGTTGGATTTTCACATTACTTGGTATATGTATAGGGATTTTCGGGGTCGCTGATTACAAATTTGCAGTCAGATTTTAAAAATTCAATATGGCGATCATTTTTTCGAAAATTGATTTCTTTTGCTTTAAAATGGGTACTCACTGGTTTTTCGGATCGCTGATCACAAATTTCAAATCAGAATTTAAAAATTTCTAACAACTGGTCCAATATGACTTGATATGCAAGCATTTTGGGAGTCGGTTAATTTAAAAGTTTCGAAAAGTTTGTTGGTAAACATTTATGCAGCAGGAAATGCAGATTTTTGGTAACCTGAATGCCTAAATTAAAATGTATTTATCGAGACGACATCTAGGAACATTTCTAGAGAATTAGGCATAATTTCTGGATGAAGTTCAAATCAACAATTGCAGAATACTTTTCTTTTGAACGCAGGCCTGCTAGGACATAATACTGTAGTGTATTTCCGTTGTGCTTTGGCACAATATAGACCTTTTCATTTAAGACCGGAAGTTGAAGCTACGCCATGACAGACGGCGCGATTTCAAAATTTTCGAGCAACTTTGTGTCAGAATGTATATTGTGCTAATAACAATTAAAATAAAAAACTCGATGAAAATGATATTCCAGAAGCAAAATTAATGTATGAACAGGTAGAGAAAAATACTGTAGCTGTCAATTAAAAATATGGATATAAAGCCGAAGTCAGTGTTTAAAGGGTAAAAAAGTCTATATTGTTTACATGTAAATAAGGTTATGTTATGTTATGAACATAACCTTACCCAAAGGTCTCATTTTCGATATACTTGACAAGTTTTGCAATTACTTTGAATATTTTCATTCCTAATATTTTATTTTCTAAATGTTAAACGGTTTTGGGAAAGAAATAAAGTAATAATTTTCAGTCAAATAAGACTTGCAACGAGCATCACTTTTGCAATTCCCAAAACAATATTTTTTTTGTGCATCAATTTTTTTCCTTTGTGGATTATTTTTCTCAGGGATACTGCTCATTTTTAATACACGATAATTTTTTTTCTACATTTATTAGTAATATTTTTTCATTACTTTTCACTATTAGCACTGTGCATTTTGTACAAAAAGTGCTCGAAACTTTGTCGGAAGTTATATATATACTCCGCGCTTGTGCAGTACAGATTCCTTAAATGAAAAGGTCTATTAATCCTGCTGCTTCGATAGATGTAGTAGGCGATGACAACTGCCCCGAAATGGGATGTGTAGAATGATTTGCTTCCTGTCTATCGAAGTAACGAAGCCAGCGAAGGCGCGCTGCCTTGCAGGGGGACTTCAGGGTGTGAGGATGATACCGTAGTGTGTCCGACGACGAGTTGATAATGTCCTCGTCAAAGTCGGAAAGCTCTCATACTTAGGCCTAGGGAGGTATGAGGGTTATCACCCCTAGGACGGTAGACTCGCCTGCGATCGGACCAGGATCCCTAGCGTGCGGGCATTTTCCTAAATATCATGGCTTTCAAAAATCAAAACAATAAAAAAACTTCAAACGCTTCAAAAGTTGCATTCTTTAAACATTTGTAGTTTCTACTTAAATTATTCAATTAAAAAAAGTAAGTAGTGTTTTAGAAAGGTTTTTTTGTGTACTTTTAAAATATTTTATTTATATAATAAAAAAAAAATTTTTTTTAAATAAATAGTTTTTTGCAATTTTGTGCAAGTTCGGTAGTTTTTATTTTCTTTTTAATAATCTCAAATGAAAGCTTGGGAATTCCCCTAAAAGAAGATATAAGTCTGAAAATGGGCCGAAACAATTTGCCAAAGATATAGTGTAATAAGTAAAAGAGGGACCGCAAAAAGTGCCCGTTTTTTGTACATCGACAATTATCACAAAACGTAAGTAAAAAAATTCGGCCAAAAATCTTCTTAATCTGCGTGAAAATTGTAGTTGATCATAATTCTTGGTTTTTATTTAAGGGTAGCCAAACTCCTAATTCAACCCTCTAAATATTTACAAATTATGAAATTCATACCACCATAAATTCAACAAAAATAATTAATTATCAACGGTAAAACTGATAAATAACTAAAATAAAAAATCCATTTTATAAAAAAACAATCTCAATTACCTTAAGATCCTCAAAATGCTTTTCAACCCCCAAAAAACTACCCCTATTTGAAAAATTGACCAAAATAAACACAAAAAAAATTATTACTCTCCAAAATCTTCATCAAAATTATAAATAAAATTAATTAACTAGTGAGACTTAATTTCCTTGCTAATGTAGATTAATCCACCCTTCAAAAACTACCCCTAATTAAAAAAATTTACCACATTACACATTTAAAAAATTATTACTCCGCAAAATCTTCACGAAAATTATAAATAAAATCAACTAACTAGTCAGACTTTAATTCCAGGCTAGAGTTAATCAATCAACCCCAAAAAACTACCCCTTATTGAAAATTTTATTATATTCCACATTTAAAAAATTAATACTCCGCAAAATCTTGACGAAAATTATAAATAAAATCAACTGATCAGCCAGACTTTTATTCCATGGTAGAATTAATCAATCAACCCCCAAAAACTACCCCTAATTGAAATTTTACCATAATACACATTTAAAAAATTATTAATGCGCAAAATCTTGACGAAAATTAAGAATAAAATCAACTAACTAGCCAGAATTTAATTCCATGCTATAGAAGATTAATCAACCCCCCAAAAACTACCCCTAATTGAAATTTTATCATATAACACATTTAAAAAATTATTAATGCGCAAAATCTTCACTAAAATTATAAATAAAATCAACTGACAAGCCAGACTTTAATTCCATTGTAGAATTAAGCAATAAACCCCCAAAAACTACCCCTAATTGAAAATTTTACCATATTACACATTTAAAAAATTATTAATGCGCAAAATCTTCACGAAAATTAAGAATAGAATCAACTAACTAGCCAGACTTAATTTACTTGCTAAAGTATATTAATTAACCCCTTAAAAACTACCCTTAATTAAAAAATTTACCATATTACACATTTAAAAAAATTTTACTTCTCAAAATCTTCACAAAAATTATAAATAAAATCAACTGGAAAGCCAGACTTTAATTCTATGGTAGAATTAATCAATCATCCTCTAAAAACTACCCCTAATTGAAATTTAACCATTTTACACATTAAGAAAAATTTTACTCTTCAAAATCTTCACGAAAATTATAAATAAAATTAACTAACTAGCCAGACTTTAATTCCATGTTAGAGTTAATCAATCAACCCCAAAAAACTACCCCTTATTAAAAATTTTACCATATCACACATTTAAAAACTTTTTCCTCCGCAAAATGTTCACAAAAATTATGAATAAAATCAACTAACTAGCCTGACTTGATTTACTTGCTAAAGTAGATTAATCAGCCCCTCAAAAACTACCCCTAATTAAATAATTCACCATATTACACATTTAAAAAATTTCTTTTACACAAAATCTTCACGAAAATTATAAATAGAATCAAGTAACTAGCCAGACTTTAATTCCCTGCTAGAGTTAATCAATCAACCCCAAAAAACTACCCCTTATTAAAAATTCTACCATATTACACATTTAGAAACTTTTTACTCCGCAAAATCTTCACGAAAATTATGAATAAAATCAACTAACTAGCCTGACTTGATTTACTTGCTAAAGTGAATTAATCAACCCCCCAAAAACTACCCCTAATTGAAATTTTACCATATTACACATTTAAAAAATTTTACTCCGCAAAATCTTCACATTTAAAAAATAATTACTCTGAAAAATATTCACTAGTTAGTCGATAAAATTTATAATTTTTGTGAAAAGATTGATGAGTAATGATTTTTTAAATGTGTAATATGGTAAAATTTCAATTAGTGGTAGTTTTTGGAGGGTTGATTAATCTACTTTAGCAAGTAATTTAAGTCTGGCGAATTAGTTGATTTTCTTTATAATTCTCGTGAAGATTTTGCGGAGTAAAATTTTTTTAAATGTGTAATATGGTAAATTTTTTAATTAGGGGTAGTTTTTAAAGAGTTGCTTAATCTACTTTTCCAAGTTAATTAAGTATGGCTAGTTATAGATTTTATTTATGATATTCGTGAAGATTTAGCGGAATAAAGATTTTTATATGTGTAATATGGTAAAATTTTCAATTAGGGGTAGTTTCTGGGGGTTGATTGATTAACTGTAGCATGGAATTAAAGTCTGGCTAGTTAGTTGATTTTATTTATAATTTTGGTAAAGATTTTGCGGAGTAATAATTTTTTAATATGTATTGTGGTATTTTTTTCAATTAGGGGTAGTTTTTAAGGGGTGGATTTATCTACTTTAGCAAGAAAATTAAGTCTCACTAGTTAATTGATTTTATTTATATTTTTGATGAAGATTTTGGAAAGTAATAATTTTTTTTTGTTTATTTTGGTCAATTTATCAATTAGGGGTAGTTTTTGGGGGTTGATTGATCTTCTATAGCATGGAATTAAATTCTGGCTAGTTAGTTGATTTTATTTATTATTTTTGTGAAGATTTTACGGAGTAAAATTTTTTTAAATGTGTAATATGGTAAAATTTTCAATTAGGGGTAGTTTTTGGATGTTGATTAATTAACTGTAGCATGGAATTAAAGTTTGGCTAGTTAGTTGATTTTATTCCTAATTTTCGTGAAGATCTTGCGCAGTAATAATTTTTAAAATGTGTAATATGGTAAAATTTCAATTAAGGGTAGTTTTTGGGGGTTGATTGATTAATTCTACCATGGAATAAAAGTCTGGCTAGTTAGTTGATTTTATTTATAATTTTTGTTAAGATTTTGCGAAGTAAAAATTTTTTAAATGTATAATATAGTAAAATTTTCAATTAGGGGTAGTTTTTGGGGGTTGATTGATTAATTCTACCATGGAATTAAAGTCTTGCTGGTTAGTTGATTTTATTTATAATTTTCGTCAAGATTTTGCGGAGTAATAATTTTTTAAATGTGGAATATAATAAAATTTTTAATAAGGGGTAGTTTTTTGGGGTTGATTGATTAACTCTAGCATGGAATTAAAGTCTGACTAGTTAGTTGATTTTATTTATAATTTTCGTGAAGATTTTGCGGAGTAATAATTTTTTTGTGTTTATTTTGGTCAATTTTTCAAATAGGGGTAGTTTTTTGGGGGTTGAAAAGCATTTTGAGGATGTTTAGGTAATTTAGAATGTTTTTTTATGAAATGGATTTTTTATTTTCGTTATTTATCAGTTTTACCGTTAATAATTAATTATTTTTGTTGAATTTATGGTGGTATGAATTTCATAATTTGTCAATTTTTAGAGGGTTGAATTACGAGTTTGGCTACCCTTAAATAAAAACCAAAAATTATGATCAACTACAATTTTCACGCAGATTAAGAAGATTTTTGGTCGAATTTTTTTACTTACGTTTTGTGATAATTGTCGATGTACAAAAAACGGGCAAAAAACAGGCATTTTTTGCGGTTCCTCTTTGTCCGTCCGCTCGCGCACTCCAGCGCGATGAACAGTGGGATTTTTTTTCAACTTACTATTGAAAATTGTCTAGAAACTACAAATTTTATCGGATGTTGATGTTCTTGATTTAAAATTACTAAGAGATCCATCAAAGTCGATTTTTGAATTTTTAATTGTTTATTTTTTTCTTGTTACTCAAAAATTTGACAAATTACAATATTTTTAGAAAAAATCATGTTCATTTTTTTATTTTTCCATTACACATGATCGAAATCAATTTAAATTAGTCTAGTATGACCACCGGACAATTAATAAAGCATAATACAATTTATTTAAATTGTTGCAAACAATGTTAATTAACAAATAGATTACTTCGGACCTTCTTCATAAAAAAAATTGGTTTTTTTTGCAGACAAGTTTAAATTTATGTCTAATTTAGTAAAAAAACTATTTTACAGCTAAAAATTATCATTAATATTAACAATTATATAAACAATAATCAACTTCCTTTTGTATTTGTAAACATTTTCGTCATTTTTCAAACTTTAAATATTTATATCATATGTACATTCTTTCAAAAACTTAAAAAATTTATTTGCTTAAACAATTACATTTGTTATAAACAAATTTTTCATTTTTAAACAAATAATTAGCTTTTTTCATCAAACAAAATTTTTTCCTTTTTTATATTTACTATCATAAAAAAGAACTCCTTAATGAAATGGGAATACTATAAATTATTTATTTAATTCTAACGAACATTATAAGTTAACAAATATTTAACTTTGTTCTTTTTTCACAGAAAAAATATATTTATTTATAATAAATATATTTATTTATAATATAAAAAAAATATATTTATTTATTATTATTATTATAAATATATTTATTTATAATATAAAAAAAATATATTTATTTATTATTATTATTATAAATATATTTATTTATAATATAAAAAAAATATATTTATTTATTATAAATATATTTTTTCTGTGAAAAAATAACAAAGTTAAATATTTGTTAACTTATAATGTTCGTTAGAATTAAATGAATAATTTATAGTATTCCCATTTCATTAAGGAGTTCTTTTTTATGATAGTAAATATAAAAAAGGAAAAAATTTTGTTTGATGAAAAAAGCTAATTATTTGTTTAAAAATGAAAAATTTGTTTATAACAAATGTAATTGTTTAAGCAAATAAATTTTTTAAGTTTTTGAAAGAATGTACATATGATATAAATATTTAAAGTTTGAAAAATGACGAAAATGTTTACAAATACAAAAGGAAGTTGATTATTGTTTATATAATTGTTAATATTAATGATAATTTTTAACTGTAAAATAGTTTTTTACTAAATTACACATAAATTTAAACTTGTCTGCAAAAAAACCAATTTTTTTTTATAAAGAAGGTCCGAAGTAATCTATTTGTTAATTAACATTGTTTGCAACAATTTAAATAAATTGTATTATGCTATATTAATTGTCCGGTGGTCATACTAGACTAATTTAAATTGATTTCGATCATGTGTAATGGAAAAATAAAAAAATTAACATGATTTTTTCTAAAAATATTGTAATTTGTCAAATTTTTGAGTAACAAGAAAAAAATAAACAATTAAAAATTCAAAAATCGACTTTGATGGATCTCTTAGTAATTTTAAATCAAGAACATCAATTAAGCAAAACTGAGATTTATGCGAAAAATGAATAAACTAATAGTTGTTTGAGAAAAATAGAAAGTATATTGTTCGTTTAAATTTATAGTTGCATTTTTATATAAGAAAGAAGAAGAGAAATTTTAGTGAAGTGAATTTTATAATTATAAATTTTTTTTTTCGTTAAAATAATATTAATTGAGTTAAAAGATTTAGATTAGTAATGCAAATTGTAGTAAGTTACAGAAATACGAAACGGGATCAGGTTTCCGCACAAGGCAGTGCGTAAGCGAGTAGTAAGTCTCAATGAAATTTCGCAAGTCTGAATATTGTAGGTAGTATTTCTATTATTTCATTTAAAGAGAAATATCAGTCTGTTTATTTTTTTTCCAAGAGTTACTGTTTTGTAAGAATTATATGTCTGAAACGAATTTAAGCATTTTCTGAGTTAACAAAATAAGAGAATAAGAAGAACAGATTTAAAAAAAACAATAGTTTTTTTAGAATAGACTATCACATTGAGAAATAATATTTAAAGTAAAATTTTCTTTCAAAAAAACCTTTTTTTTTCCTCATGATATATTATTTCTTTAAAAAATAAAAACAAAAAGGGTTTTTAATTCTCAAATATTTATTTTATTTTGTTTGAATTTCCTCCCCAAAATCACGGAAGTGTGATTCAATATATTTTTAATTTATTAAAAATTTATTGTACCATTCATACGCTCAACTTTTAAGTACGCTTAGAATTTATTTCTTTAAGCGAAAATAAGAGTTTTTGTAGCATTGAATATTCTGTAATTTTGTATTTGAATGAATCAATTTAATATTATTTAATTATAAAATTTTAATTAATTTTGAATTAAATCATATATCTCACAACGAACCACAGTCTCCCCGTTCCGTTGTTAGTAGAGTTTGATGTTCATTACACCTATACCTATACCAGAATTTGGTTTATCTACCTCCCAAAAATTACGGAAGTGAGATTCAATATATCTTTAAATTTTATTTAAAAATATATTGTGCCATTCATAAGCTCAACTTTTACGTACGCTTAGAATTCTATTTCCTTAAGCGAAAATAAAAGTTTTTGTAACATTGAGTATTCTATAATTTTGTTTAAAACGAATCAATTCAATATTAATTAAACATAAAAGTTCAATTAATATTGAAATAAGTCATACATCTCACAACGGACCATAGTCTCCCAGTACCATTGTTAGTAGAGTTTGACATTCGTTCCCATATGCCTAAACAAGAAGCATTTATTACGTTTAAACAGAAATTTGTTCAAGTAGAAAAAAGTTTAGAAGTAAAATTAAATTTAAAAAAAATATATTGTTATTTTAAATATAAAATTTGGAAATTAAGGGATTTCATAGCAATATTAATAAAAGAAATATGTCACTAAGGAAGTGGATTAAATTAAATAATCACAATATAAAAAAATACCTAAGAATGTCGTAATACAATACGGCATCATGTTGCAGACACAAAGCCATTTTTACGCAAAATGAGCAGGAATGAATTTTTTTAGTACAGATAGTTTGACATTGATTTTTTAGAAATTAATTTAATAATTTCTCAAATTTGTGATTTTTACTAGATTTGCGCAAGACGACATACCAAGAAAAATAAAAAAACTGTGAATGATTACAGCCAAACATTTATTTTTCAAGGAAACACTTATAATTCAACGTTATCGCGGAAAAATGCGAAAAAATAAAAAATATAGTGCTATTTTGATTTATTTTGTAATAGGAATACAATTCAAGATAAATTGCTATTAGGTTACAATATCAAGACAATGCATATTTTGAAAGCTAAAATAATTAAAACCGAAGTACAGATGCGTTAAAAAAATGAAGAAATAAATTATTTACTATTCATGTATTATGTCTAAATTATATAGAATGAACAATGCCATTGTACTCAAAATTGTTACTTAGTGGTGACATAGAAAGATGGAAATCGGAAGGATGCAATTTTAAAATAGGGGATCGTAAATATGTTTACAAAAATGAAGAGTATGAAAAGCAACATCAAGACAACCATAACCTGGGACAAGAGGATCATAGAAAGAAAGATAATTGTTATAAACAATATTTTGATGATATTAAAGAGCAGGCTGATCACGAGAATCAATATTATTGCCAAAATGAAAACAAACAATTTAATGAGTATGAACAAGTTACACCCAATAGTTACAAACAACCATGGAACCACCATGGGCGAAAAAGGAATCAACGACAGAGTCAACGATTTAATAGCAGAACCTATAGTAATAACGGTATTAACAACCAAAATAGAAACATGAATTTCAGAAAATATTATCAAAGTATGAACATGACATCACAGGGGTACGAAAAAGGAAGTTTCTATAACAGCGATAGGAATTATGAAGAGTATAACATCGATTCAAGAAATTTACAATATAGATTTGCTGAAGAAGAACAAGAATTGAATTTTCGAAATGAATACAGAAGATACAACGATATACAAGATGATTACAGAATAGAGCTGCAGAAGGATTATGGATATACTAATTACGAAGAATCGTACATAAACTGGGAGGAACCATCTTTTAAAAATGATTATTTCGAAGTAAATAATTTTGTAGAAAATAGATCTAAATTTGAAAGAATACATGATTATGATTTCGTAACACCACCAATTCGTTTTAAAGATTCGTCCACAAACCAAAACTCTTTAGAGGATGAAAAACAATCTGATTATAATGTCTCACCCTCTGTAAATGAACCACAATTTGAAACAGAAAGCGAAAAATCAAGCGAAAAAGAAGAAAAAATTACTATTATTAACATCAATAATACAAAAAATCTTAAAGAAGAAAGAACTCAAGAGCAATTAAGCAGCAAAAATGAAGAAGGGAAAAAATTAGAAGAATTTAGGGATGCAACAATAAATCAAAATGCCAAGTATCAGATAGAAATATCACAAAAAGACGAAAATTTTGCAAGGAATATGACAATTTCTTCTGTCACGTGTGTAAATCAAGAGATATTAGAAGAGGTCCAAAATTTAAACAGAAAATCAGACAACTTTGTATCAATAATTCAAGATTATTCTGAGGAAAAACAGCTACTAATAATATATGAAGACAATGAGACAGAAAATGTACCAGATGAATTTACAATTGAACTAAAAACTGATAAACTGGACACGGAAATTAATGGAAAGATGACGCCATTAAACAGTGCCACTCAGCAAAATTTGCGTATACCAGGGTCAATGTCATTCGTATGGGAAGTCAATTTAGTAAAACCGAAATTAAAAGTAGTTAATAAAAGAAAATGGGTTTATAAAATCCAAAAAGAAAGATCAAATGTGAAAGGTTATTTGAAACAAAAATTAAATGCGTTTCATTTTGAGGAAAATAAAAAATTACGAAACAAAACATGGAGGGAACTAGAAACAAGAGTTAAATCAGAGAGGTTAGGAATAGGTTAGACATAGGTAAACTCAAGCAGAGGTAGTCATAATGTAAGCCTAAGCATGAAATATCTTTAACAATCTATTTGAGTAAAATATTAAATTTACTATTTAAAAAAAAACCTCCTAAACTAATTGTAATATAATCATGAATTTTTAGGGATTATAATTCTTTTCTTATTCCGTTAAAAATTATTCTATACTCTATATCATTCTCGTCTAAAGTAGACTAAGTAAACTTAAATTTGAGGACATTAAATGACAACTAATTCAATATGTAACAAGGGATAAAATAGGATATAAAATTATAAAAACCATAAACATTGCCAATAAAATAAAAAAAATAAAAAATAAATAAACAATTAAAAAAATAAAACAAATGTTTAATTTAATGAAATACAATGAAATTAAATTTAAAAAAGAAAACATTTTTTTTCTACGCTGCAGGTCTAAAAAGTTAAAAAAAGTTTAATCTAAAAAATGTATTAAATACAAACAAACAATGTATAAATCAACGCCAACATTTTCTACCGCTGTAAACTAATTCACATAAAGCAAACTAAGATACTTAAAAATCTTCCTTAAACAAAAAAGAGGAAACGAGTCTTTTTTTAAACAAAAAGTTTGCCTTTATTTAAAGAAATCATTTCTAATGTTAACATAAAACAACGAAAACATTTATATTTTAAAAAAGGCTGCCAAGGGACGTCAGCCTAATAAAAAGGGGGCAGTAACAACAATTTTGTTGTCATGTCCTATACAAAAAATTTTTCTCTGATTTTAAATTTAAAAAAAAAATTAATCAAATAAGCACCCACATGTTTATTTTTCGCATTTTATAAAATTAGCAAACAACAAAAAGCACTAACAAAATTCATCAATTATTAAAAATCACTGATATCAGAGAAAGATTTTTTTTAAATAAAATACTTATCTTACAGAAATCTATGTAAAAATTATATCAAGGATATATTGTTTGTAAAACTCGAAAGAGTTAAATACCTCTACAACAAAGAAATATACATCAGGACCACGACACAACCACACGCAGATTTTCTTGGCAACTGACAAGGGACGTCAGCCTAATAAAAGGGGGGCAGTTGTTACGTATGACTTCGTAACCTTTATATTTGAATACAAACAACGAATTTTATTTAAATTATATAAAATCCATTTAATCATTTTTTTAACCTAAAAACACAATCAACATTATTACACAAAATCACATATTAATTAGCAATACTCATAATTTCCAACATTAAGCAAATTCTTAACAACCTACTTTTAATCGGGTATTTAGCACAAAGAATTAAGCAAAGTACAATTTTCTTTATTTTAATATTGCAAGGTAAGGTTTCCTTCAGTTAATTTCAATTATTGCACAATAACGAAGTGGTACAATTTTTTTAATTTTGCAAGTACCAAATTCTGCAAGCTGTCAGAATAAAATGCATTGAGAATTTCCCCACCTAATTGTCAATCAATAAAAAGAATTGACAAGGAGAAATCTGGGCAGTTGCCCGCGTAAACTTGGCGTAACTAAGTCGGGCAGTTTAATTTAGGCAAAGTGACCTGAACGATGATATATTTTAGTCATATAGACTTGAGAATTTTGTCATTTTGTGAATCAAAGGGTGTAGTCCCTATTTATTGTGCAAAAGAAAATAAATATTAAATAGAGATTATATTTATTTCAACGAATACCAAGATTGAAAACAAACGAAAATTGAAGGACAATTGCTGCGATTTTAAAATGAAGAAAAGGAAAAACAAACGATTAAAAGTGAGTAGAGAATTTCACATTGCACCTACACATACAAAACAATTTCAAAGCATACATGAATTTTCATATGTTGATTTTATAAGATTTTTCTGAAAACGAATAACTATTTTTCTCTTTCTTGAAATTTATATTTTTTAATAGAACATATATATTGTAATTTGAAAAATTAAAAGTCAATAAAATATATGTATATTTTATAATTAAATAAATATTAACTTAATACCAATTTCTATTTTTATTAATTGTAACCATACAATTGAAATAAATAATTGTAAGAGAGGAAAAGTCCCCTACCTTTCAAATATTTTTGCTGAAGAGCATTGTTAGTTATCTTGATTGGATTTAAACTAAAAGTAAGATTATTTTTTTTATTTTATTTTTTACTTAAATTCAATTCGTAACACATATTTTTGCCTTATTTATATTTATGTACAGTCGTGTCTCGTCATTGCAAGAATCGTCAAAATTTCCCACTCTTCAACTCTCGTAAATGCATGATACTTAAACCACGCCTACTTTCTAGATTTTCAGGGATGAGCATAGGTATATTCTTTTTGGGCGCTCTCTCTTATTTGGAACCTTCATTGCTCCGTAACTGTCGGCACTGAAAGTTGATGACGTAAGATGACGTCATCTTGCAATTACGAGAGGGTACCGCCCTAAAAAAGCTTGCAGTTTCGAGAATCTTGCAATTCTGAATCTTGCAATGACGAGACACGATTCTACTATGACTGTAAGTTATTAAAATTCCTTATTATAAGATCCTAAATAAAAACTATTGTCTTTTTGGATGGTTGTACAATTCATTATCTACCGATTATCTACTGGCGATAAAGAGTTAACACGTGCTCGCGATCCTCTCGTCTCTAAAGCGAGAGTATTGTGTTCAATCTATTTTTTATTTAAATTTTTTATTACTGAGATTTGTAAAAGTCTGATCTTTCATTTGGTTTTGTTCAATCCGTTCCATCTTGCTTATTTTTAATTAAAAAGCATAAACTTTAAAGCCGCATTTTACCAGTGCATTACTAACAGTTCTACATACATTGATCAAAGTGTCAGGATTGTGAATTAGTGTTGTGGGCCCTGGTCATAATTATGTCAGACTCACGAAAAAATGAAACTAAACAACGTAAACCAAGTACAAGATCTGCTTCCCCTTCCAATTCTGACAATATAACAATTGACAAAATTAGTGAATTGTTAAAAAAACATTATGTGAAGGCTAAGAGAGAATCAGAAAAATTTATTGGGGACAAAATTGATGCTGTTGAGAATAAGATCTTGGATATTGCTAATTCCGTTTCGGCTTTTTCTACAAAATTGGATGATGCTGTCGATAGGATCGAAAATCTTGAATGTAAGTTTCAGGAATTTCAGGATGTTAATACTTATTTCGACGCCTCCCGTTCATATAATGCTTATTGAAAAACAAATGCAAGATCATTCTTATTCAGTTTTTAGTGCAAGACAATTCTTATTCGATTTTCCGTGCAATAAAATGCTTATTCAAAATTGTGTGCAAAACAATTGCCACTGACAGAACAATAAATGTAACCCTAAATCATCTTTTTAATATTAAATTGCAATTAAATATCTGAGAATTTCAGTGCGTTATTAGAAAATTTAATACTTGATTATCTCTTACGTATTAAGAAATATTGTTTAAGCAATTGTAATTAAAAATTATATTCAATTGAAAATTTTATAAAACTCATAGTGTAAGCTAATTTCAGATTGTACTTTTTAGCATAGAATTTTGAATAAGCATTTTATTGCACGGAAAATCGAATAAGAATTGTCTTGCACTAAAAACTGAATAAGAATGATCTTGCATTTGTTTTTCAATAAGCATTATATGAACGGGAGGCGTCGATTTAATGAATGTAAATTCTGCTCCCATCTCTGAGGATTCTATAACTTCTAAGTGTTTGATTGAAATTTCGGACAGAATGAGTAGAACTTGTAATTTGATTATGTTTGGATGTCCTGAAACTGAGATTGATGGTGAGAATCAAACACCAGTGATTGGTTCAGATATTGAAAAAGAAAAACTTAACGAATTTCTTAAATCAGTTAATCAATTGCATGATCCCAATACCATAACTATTTCACGTTTTGGTAAACGTCAACAGCACCCCGCTCCTCCTCGCCCGATTCGAATTACCTTCAACAAGGAAAATACCATGTGGGAAACATTGCGTTCTTACTGGAAGAAAAAGAAGGCGAGTTCTGTGCGTTCTCAAGTCTCACTTGTCAAAGATCTCACACCAACGCAAAGAGCTCAGCAGAAGGAGAAATATGCGGAATTGAAGGAGAGACAAGGGAGAGGAGAGTCAGACTTGATGATCAGAGAGAGAAGAGGGGAACTACTGATTGTGAAGAGGCAAAACAAACACAAGGAACAGAAGACAATACACTCAGCCACCTAGAGTCTACTTTATATGGTGATTTACACAGTTTTGTTTTCAATTGTACTCATGTAGCACACATGGACTTCTAAATGATACTATTATATGTTACATATTTAAATAATATCTATGAAGACTTTCCTCATAAGTGTAATTAATTTGTATAAAGAGGATCCGATATTATAGCTGGTATGTGCATATGTTTATGCTAAATTATAATTAAAAAGTTTATGCATAAAAAAGTTTATGCTAAATTATAATCGCCATTACAATATATTTACATTTTTGTACAATGATAATCCTGTAATTGGTATTTGAGACTGTAGAATTTATTTCAATAAATAAATAAATAAATAAAATAAAATAAAATTATAAGTTTTCTCCGCCGCTGGTTGTCCACTGCCGAACATCATTGATGTCTTTGATGTGCTGGGAGAAGCGGGTCCACTGCCAAACATCATTTATGTCTTTAATGTGCTGGCATCATGTATATGTTCGGTAAACCTTGCCGTGGTGGCGGGGCTTTTCACTTAAAGGCAACCAAACAGCAAGAAAGAATGGATTTACAAAATTCAAAGAAGGTACCCCATGTGGAAGTACGACTGCCATACGAGAGTAGTGGCGGCAAAAGCTACAAAGAAAGGAGACCTTCTGATTAAGGGGGGGGGGTATAGTTAATTCGGTGAAAAAAACGCATGTTTTTAAGAATTTTTTTTGGCGATACGCAGAAAGTTAATTTATTTTATCGCTTTGCATATAATACTGCAACATTTGAACAATATTTTTCTAAATTTTAATTTAAAAATATTAAGAACTGAGCAAGATTCTAACATTTTCCTCAGGCGCCTCCAAAAATTTGCGGTGTTCACTTCAACTCGCAACAGAATCATCCAAAACAAAAAAATCAAAGTGCATTTGTTAAAGGAGATGTTTTTTGAGGTAACATCGGAAGCCATTATTTTTTTATTAAAAAATTACCAATTTTACAATAACAAATTAATCGATTTTTTACAGTGAAAATCGACTTTTTGGCTTTCAAGTGCTACGGAAAATCGAAAAGTAAAAAAACAAAAAAATCCCTTCCGATAATACCTCAAAAAACATCTCCTTTAACAAATGCATTTTGATTTTTTTGTTTTGGATGATTCTGTTGCGAGTTAGAGTGTACACCGCAAATCATTTTTTTTTTGACGCGGCTGAGAAAAATCTCATTATCTCGCTCAATTTTTAATATTTTTAAATCAAAATTTAAAAAAATATTGTTCAAATGTTGCAATGTTATATGCAAAGTGATAAAATAAATTAACTTTTTGCGTATCGCTAAAAAAAATTCTAAAAAACATGCGTTTTTTTCACCGAATTAACTATACCCCCCCCTTAAGATCAGAGAAGACTCCGACAAGGACGCTTTCACCGCTGAGGTCGCCAAGGCGGTTGGAAGCATGGGTAAGGTGCAGTCGTTGGATCGAAGAGTTACACTCGACATCCGTGATTTGGATTGCCTTACCCAAGAAGCCAAGGTGCAACAAGTGTTGTCTGAAGTGATATGAATGCTAGGAAGCAGGAAAGTGACGGTCTTTGGACCCAACAGCCGAGGGATAAAGCTTGCGGTTGTAATCACCAACCCGGAAGAGGTGAACAGGCCTACGGCGCCCTCGACCTCCACTCGTGTCACAAAAATCACCGTAAACAAATGGCTGCCTTTATACCCTTGTTGCTTAATATACTATTTTTCTATTCTGTATCGAAAAAAACAGATACGTATTTTTTTATTTTTGTTTAATTGTAAAAATTTTTGAGTTATGAATTTTCGAAATTTTTTACTTGTAATTGTAGACCTATATTCAGTAGCTTATAATTCAGAAAATATTAAGTTTAGAAAAAAGTTGTTGAAGAATGAAATTTTTAGTTTTCTTTCGAGTTTTAAGAAATGTAAACAAAAATTTTTTTTATAAATAAATTAATTGTTTTTAACTTTGGGCCGGATATAAAAATTTTTTTTTAAATTTATTTATACCTTATAATATAGAGGAGAGTTTCCAAAAGTCCTGAAATGGGCCTGATGTGTTAAATGAGTTTTAAAACATTTTCAAAAATCACTTGCAAGCATCACATGGGATATTTCTACAATTAACTTTTTAGAACTGTCTGCAGCGTATAAATTTTAATCTATTTGTGTTCTTTGTTTTAAATTAAAGGGTCTACGCTGTAGACAGTTTTAAAAAGTTAATTGTAAAAAAATCCCACTGTCGACTAAAATCTCACGTGGAATTTCCCATAGGGGTAATGTCACCTTGAGTGGACCGCCTGAGCTTTTAAGTTATCTGACAGCGGAAACGTGAAATAAATAGTGCGAATAGCATCACCGCACCTAGAAACCGTTAGAAATTAAGTTCCGCGATAATCATATACGTTACCGTTTGATATAACGCATTTTTGAAAACACAAACCAAAAAAGAAGTCGCTCTTTCAATGAGTAAAGTGATTTGGAAGTGTAAAAGTAGTGTAAAATTTAAGTTTTAAAAGGTAACTTTTTTTCCTACTACTTTGGACATTGAAATTGATTGTCTTAGTTTAATTAAGTGATAATTTTGACTAAAAAAATTTTGGTGTCTGCCATAAAAAGTTGTTTGTCACCATGAGTGGACCACTGTTTATAACCATGAGTGGACTGCCTGTTTTTTCCATTTTTAATGTCAGTTTAACATTTTTTAGATATAAATTGACAATAAATTAGTTTGAAACTATGATTTATGTTCTTTATTAATTTTTTTGTGATATTGATGTGATATGTGACAAAATTATTAAAAATGGTTTCACTTGTAAACATTGCCACACATACGTGGTCTGAAGCTGCATAAGCATAAATTTCGTTTCAATATATCAGAAATATTAAATACATTAAAGAATTTAGAATAACTTTTACAATTTTTTAGGAGTGGTCCACTCAAGGTTACACTTTTTTCATTCCTTAAAAATTAGCTTTTTTTAAAAGTCAATTGTTTTTTCCAATAAAAAAAATCAAAGCTATTATGGCATAAACACTTATCTAAGGATTTAAACTAAAGCTTGAAATAGAAACCTCCGATTAATTTGCTTTCATAAAGAATTTTTTAGAAAAAAGCGTAGGCGGCCCACTCAAGGTGACATTACTCTATATATGTTTTTTTCGAAAAAAGAATCAGCCATTGAAATAGTTTTAAATTTTAACTATTGACGCAGGATTTACGTACGACAGTTCCGAGGGTGGGTAAAGGGCTTCAAAAGAAGGGTTACGGGTTTTAGTGGGTCGGGGCAGACAGTAGGTCGCCAGTTTATGAAATTTCTTATTTTATATTTTTTTTTATTCTGCTAACCCCACATAACCTTGGAGTGCGGAGCCCAAGGTATCTGTATGCAGATTTTCCAAAAGTCCTTTAGCAAAAAAAATTATAAGTTCTGTCTATAATATATAAAACATAACATAATTTAGATCAAGCTACCCCTGTATATTCTATCAATAAGCTTGATGAAATGCATGCAGTGCTAAATGCATTGATACATACAATATATGTATGTATATATACATACTTATACCTTAATGATTTTTATTTGTAAGGGTGTGTTAATTATGTCGGTTGTATAAATTCTTATTTCAGATTTTTGTAGTGTCAAACTTAAAGAATAAAGGCATTGTTTTAGTTGATGTCTTTGTTTCTAAAATACCTGTTTCAAAGGACCTTCAATTATCCAGTAAATCGTTTAGAGAAAAATTAATTATTGCAACACTAACCTGTAAAGTTGAATTTTACACACAGAAAACTGTGTTACTTCTTTTTATAACAGTGTATAAAATAGTACTTTACACTTCGAGAGCAGTGCGTAAAGTGAATTCCAGTATGAAAAATAAATAAAATCATAATTGTTTAACAAGCTGGCGACTTACTGCCAGCCCCGACTCACTAAAACCCGTAACCCTTCTTTTAAAGCCCTTTACCCATCCTCGGAACTGTCGTAAGACTATAGCCTTCGAGGGCGGCGCTCCAACTCTGTCGCTATTGCGACTTTGTTCTTTTCCTGCGGTTCTCCTGCGTCAATAGTTAAAATTTAAATCTATTTCAATGTAGAAGAATAAAGGAACAAATGTTAAAAAGTGTTAAAAGTTAAAAGACAAAATTGTAAACGGACATAAAAAACATAAATGAATCAAATAAAAGAATAAATAAACAAATATATAAAAGTTAGAAGAATAGGAATTTAAAAAGACAGTAAAAAAACCACAAAAAAATAATATAAATAAATAAAATAAATTATTAGCTCCTTTTAATACTTCTTATTTGCTTTTAGTTCTTGCGAGAGTCTTCTTCGCCTCCTCAAGGGCCGTCCTGAAGACTCCGCATCCTCCGCTGCCTGCAATATGGGTGGTTGACACCTTATTGCCAAACTTTTCCTTGCATAAAAAGCAACTTGGGCTCTTCTTACAGTTAGAGAACCTGTAACCGGCTTCACCGCACTTAAAGCACGCAGCCGATCTGTCCACCTTCTGGAATTTCGCTCTAATATGACCGTATCCCAAGCATCGATGACACCGGACGACCATTACTCTTTTTTTAATTGGGCAACACATAAAACCAATTTTTACGTGTCCCAATTTCTCCAGCCTGTTCGCCTCTTCCGGGTTGGTGACTACAATCGCGAGCTTTATCCCTCGGCGGTTGGGTCCTAAGACCGTCACTTTCCTGCATCCTGGCTTTCCTATCGCTTCCGACAACACTTGTTCCACCTTGGCTTCTTGGGTAAGGCAATCCAAATAACGGATCTCGAGAGTAACTCTTCGATCCATAACTCTTCGACTGCACCTTACCTATGCTTCCAACCGCTTTGGTGACCTCTGCAGTGAAAGCGCTCTTGTCGGAGCCTCCTCTGATCTTAATCAGAAGGTCTCCCTTATTTGTAGCTTTTGCTGCTACTATTCTCATATGGCAGTCGTCCGGGTTGACCTCTTTGCGAAGTTTACCCAGAACGTCAGCATACGTTAATCC
The DNA here is from genome assembly GCF_015476425.1 of Leptopilina heterotoma. Taxonomy (NCBI): domain Eukaryota; kingdom Metazoa; phylum Arthropoda; class Insecta; order Hymenoptera; family Figitidae; genus Leptopilina; species Leptopilina heterotoma. The sequence continues at coordinate 3,156,743 of NW_025111054.1, forward strand.
TTGACCGACTCGGATTAGAACTGCGGATCTTTTTGACTCCATTCTTTCCATTTGAGGAATCTTTGGATCTGGTGTTTCCGTTTTCATTGGAGGAGCTTTCTCTTTTTTCCTCTTATCGGTTTGTGTTCGAGTCTCCCCTGGACTGTCACCCTCTCGCTTCCGTTTTTGAGCATCTCTTAGGACGCTTTTGAGATTTCGCTTATACGAACGCTCTCTCTTTTCCTTATGGTCCTTGCGGTTACACTCCGCACCGCTGAAAACGCATGCTTAATCAAAGTCCGACTCATCGGCTGCGACATGCTTTACTTTTGCCTCTTTCAACAGGACTTCGATGGCTCTGAGTCCATCTTTTACCGTCCTGTTGACGAGCATATCTCGCGAGTCTCTTCTATCGCCTCGTAGTCTACTTCTGAGTGGCTTGACGCGCTTCCCTTTCTTATTCTTTCTCCTTCCACGATGTTCTGTGGATCTAATCTTTCCAAGATCACCCGTGGCACTGCAAGAAATTGTGCGCCCCCACAATCCGCGCGCACTTGAGCATCAGTCTTGGGACCGATGGTAAGATTTCCCGTTTCCGGCCTGCTCACATGGGGTACTTTCTTTGAATTTTGTGAATCCATTCTTTCTTGCTGCTTGGTTGCCCTTTAGTGAAAATCCCCGCCACGACAGCAAGGTCTACCGAACATATCCATGATGCCAGTCGTGTGTGGCAGCGGGACCACTTCTCCCAGAACATCAAAGAAATCAATGACGTTTGGCAGTGGACCCGCTTTTCCCAGCACATCTAAGACATCAATGATGTTCGGCAGTGGACCCGCTTCTCCCAGCACATCTAAGACATCAATGATGTTCGGCAGTGGACAACCAGCTGCGGAGCTCAGTTATTCTTGCTCACACTCTTTTTTCTAAAACAATTTTTTTGTAGAAAAGCAAAGTGAGCCATTACGCCCTGGCCCGGGGCGTATTGAATCAGGAATGAAATTATTATTTAGAAAATAATGAAATATTATTATAATAATAACGTGAGACAATCTGAGCGGGAGGTTTGACGTCGAGGTATAATGATGTGCACCGTCGATTATTGTCCGGTACACACCATTAGAACTCGACTGTCGATAAAACCGGTTGTACTCAGAGAGGTTTTCTACAGTTTCCCTCTTCTCTGGCGAGAAAACCCATTGATGGGTGGTCCAGGCGTAATGCGAGTACTCCTAATAAAGTCGGCTGTAGACGCAAATTAGGTTAATATATAGAAAAATTTCTAAAGTAGAATGGTTATGCTTAATCCAAAAAAAGTATTTCTCGGGGACTCTTGTCGAAGTGCGTAAGGCCAATAGGGCAGGAGTATAAACAATAAAAAAAAAAAATTCTCAGTATACTTTACAGTCTACGATATGAATATTCTCAGAGTGTCATTCTGTCTGCTTAAGTGCCTGGGTTACAAAATTTTACAAGAGACTTATGTATTTTCCGAATTGTTTCTTCTATTAATAAAGTAAACTTATAGGTGGTCTCTTTTTGTTGTAAATAAATTTGTTCAGAAAATTAATTATTTAATCTTCTCCTCTTCGGAGTCAACAACAACCAATCAAGTTTTAAATTTGATTTGTTTATATTATTATCGTGGGTCGTTCTCTCTGTCGCAAGTTGCGTCTCGTTAAGTAATTTGGTAGCGTTAGAAATGAGTAAAGAATAATTTACTTAAACTTGATGTATCTTTTATTAATTCAAAAGAGGCATTAATTTACAATATAATAAGGCTTACCTAAAGTACAATGTAGATACTTGTTCACAATTTTAATTCTCAGTCCTTTTTTTACATACTCACATGAATTTAAAGGCCCCTTTAAGAAAACTTCGAAGCACAAATAATAAAAAAATAAGTATTTTAGCACGAGAGCTTTCGGAACAGACGGTTTAATTCAACGTGTGGATTTTATCCTTTGATGAAATCGCGGTTTCCGATTAATCAGAGGGTGGTTAATGATAAACAATTTTTACGTGTTTTAATCACCGTCTGATGACAGCGGGTGTAATCCGCGATGAAGACTGTCGATTATTTTAAAATAAAATAATTCAGAGCGTAGACTTCTTGCTAACCCAAGACTGCGAATTATGGGCGCTACCTTTAGTTTATATAGAGCCATATTTTAAGGAGTCAGCAACGGTCATTGGACTGTTGTGACATTCCTTGATCGTGGAAATTTCTTTTAATGTTTTAAAGAGGTGAGTGAACTCCTCTTAGGCAATAAACCTCTATAAGTTGGTATGTGAATCTCATACCTTTGATTATTAGTCAATAATCGTTAGCGAACGTACAGTCAGGGTTCATGAACCTCCATGTCCATTTCGCAACATTATTACTAATCTAATTTTATATTTTTGCGAGGTTATTTCCAGTGATGGTTGGCCCAATATTTATTGTAAATCCAACATTCCTTATGACTCTATATTAAAAAAAAAGCGGTTCAATAAACTAATCGGAATTATTTTTATTAATAATTCTGATTAATAATTGTGAAAATAAATTCTTTTTTACACCCCATTATTTAGAAATTAAATTTAAGAAATTTTGAAATAGATTGAAAAGAATAATAAAACGAACTTATGGTTCATTACACTTTTACACGCATGTAGGGGAAGTGCGCCGGTTGTGGGCACCCCTACGTAAACTTCGACGGCAAGCAGACTTTACTGATCTAAGTATTGCAAGTCGTGTTCGTTGACAATACGGACTTTTCGTATTGATAACGAAACAAATATATGCATTTGTGTAAAAGCTGTGAGCATTATAAAGAAAATTTGCATTAAATAAATAAAAAAGTAATTTTGTATTGTTTTCGAAGAGCAACATATGGGTGTACATTTGTTTAGAAAAGAAGGGTTCAATTTTTTTTGCAGTGTTGTCATTATATTTTGTGATTTACCTTCGTGTTTAACCAAAATCCTGCATCACAAAATGTGTTGGTCTTTTTAAAAAATGACTGTCATTCCCGGTTGTGGGCACCTTTATGTTAAGGAGGCTCTACCATCTGACAAAGATGAGGACTACTGTCTCATCTATCTAAACTTTCTGCCAAGGAAAGTGACAGCCGCAAACTCCATTAAATGCGATGAATATAGTTGTTCAGTGCATTAGAAGTGCGTTATGGTATGCGTACTAGCTACTTCACATGCAAGCATTATGCTTTTGTTAGCGATGAGCATAGTGTGAAAACGTGACATCATTTTTGTTCTTTATCCCGGCAAATTCTCTTAAAATAAAGAAACTTTCATTTCTTGTTTATTTGTGTTGGTTTCCTATAATTATTATTCATTTTTAGCGGATTTTTCAAGGGTGCCCACAACCGGGTACAAAATTTTTTTTGTCAAAAAATTCCAATTTCACTAAATTTCTAATAAAACTTTTTTATTTAAAGGAATCAATTTAATTCCTTCACTGACAGTCACCTTAGACCTCTAGCTTTAAATTCGTACACATATATTTGTATAATATGCACATGGACAAATGTTATGAGGCAAAACAAAAGGGTGCCCACAACTGGAACACTTCCTTTATATATAATACATTACTTAACGGTGTTGCGCAATTTCAAACAGTGGTCGCCTTTTAAAAATGGCTGCTTGAACGTAAACATAATTTTAAAAGGATTTTTCTCCCAATTTGGACAATTATTGCAAAATAGGGATAAGTACCAGTTATCCTGAAATTTTGTTCTTTCATTTGTGCACAAGAAATTGAAAAGCCAATATAATACACGACGTCAGGAAGTAAAATGAGAAAATTAGATGTGCCCATTAGGTGCTGCCCTCTGGTGGTACACGGAGAAAAATTTATTCGTACTGATTACAATAGTCTATATTACTGTTCGGATATGTGACAACTTTTTGTTATGATTACTATAGCTGTTGTAAGGAGTACAAACATGAAGGTATCCCTTACAACAGCTATAGTAATCGTTCCTACTAAATTCTTAACACATTACATAGTCTTCGTAATCATTCCAAAAAGTGGTCACATATCCGCGCTGTAATGTAGACTATTGTAATCATTAAAAATAATTTTTCTCCGTGTAATGTTATGTATCGCGCACTTGTTTAACTTTTTCCTATTTTACTTCCTGTCGTCGTAAATTTAAATAAATCTTTTCCTTCTTGCGCGTAAATGAAAGATAAAATATTCAGGATATCTTGTATTTTCTCCGATTTTGCAATAACTGCCCGAATCGAGAGAAAAATCATTTTCAAATCAAGTATACATTTGAGCAGCCATTTTTAAAAGGCGATCACTGCGGAACACCATTAACTTGCTGCATTAAGATATTAGCCGCGTAATTTTTTTATTAGCCACTTTATTGTTGTTTATAAGTACAACATTTCCAAATAATTTGTTGCAATTGATATCAGTCAAATTTATAAAAATTAAGAGAATTTTTTATAATTCTTTCAACAAAAGTTTTAATTTTTATTTAATGTCGTATATTAAAAATCAAAAATGTTTTTTATAAACCTATTTCGACATGACTGTGTAAATTATTATTGTCTATTCAAAAATAAGTATGATCGTTTAACTATACTTATCCTACAAATTTAATTGTGAAGAAAGCTTTCTGTATTATGGTCAAAGATATTACATATTTGCTTACTTTATTACACTAATAATAAATCATAATACAATTCAAATACTAATTTTTTAATCATTTTCGTATTAAAATTTTTAAAAATTCGCTTGGAGAGGTTGGTGAGCGTGCGCAAAATATTTTACGCCAGCTTCCCCTACCTCTGGGTGGAAATGAGTTACTTTTCGCCCGCTCTAATTGCCAGAAATGACATACTTTCCGTTCAGGTAGGACAAAAATAGCATATACTGCATTAGGTTTTAGGGACGTGTCATTTTTCTTGTATTAATAGTTGCCGTTAATGTGTGAAAATGTCATTTTTCGAGTTAAAAGTAGAAAAATTTTTTTCTCATTTTTTTTGGTTTTTATCGTTATAATTAAAGTATAAATATCATACGGCAATTTTTCTTATAGCCCAAGGTGTACTGAGTTTAGTAGAAAAAAAGATTAATGGAAAACGTTAAGAAGAAAAAAATTATTGCAGGTTAATTATTAGATGACGGTGCGGTGCTAAATCGGATGTCGTGATAAAAAACAATCAAATTTGCGAATACTATAATTTATTTGATATTAATGACTTATTTTATATTATATTCTTTGCATAGAACCACTTTATCAATAAATAAATAAAGAATTTATTTTAAAACACGAATTAGCAAGCGAGTTGCTGAAAACAAGCAAGTCTGAAAACTGTAATTCATTTTATATTATATTAATTACATATTTTACATTTTATATTATATTATTTGCATATAACTACCTACAAATAAATAAACAAAAAATTGTTTTGACTTTTCTATAAAAAAAAACGAAAATTTATGACTCTGTCTTTAATTAATTAGCCGTGTCCGATTTAGCCCCATGGGGTGTCTGGTTTAGCCCCACCAATTTTGGGATTTTCTTTTATGAGGTAGTCACCTTCAAAGTAATATATTTCCTAAGCTATTTATTTTTAAATAATAAATTTTTATGATGTCTTTATAAAAGCATTATTTACATCGAAAAAATTTTACTATCTACCATATGTTATAAATTAAATGTTAAATCTAGAAAGTTGTAAATGGAACTAGAAACCCTAAAAACATTTTAGGTTGGCAAAAGTGCGTGAATGAGATGCGTGTGTGTGTGAGCGCAAAATCGGCAGATTGATTCGAACGAGCCGAGCGAGAGGTTCTCCGAGAGAATAGCGTAATTGTGAGTCGAGGACAAGGGTCCGTATTCGAGACGAGCTAAACGAGCGTATCGTGTCGAGAACTGTGTTATTTGTATCCGAGAGTTAAATTCGAGAAACGAGAAGACAAATAGTTGTCGAGCTGTGAATTTTGGTTATATTAAACTTTTGTATTCCATTATTTTCTTTTATTAATAAATCTGTTTTAATCTTATTCTAAGTGTTTTAAAAAGTTTTATAACATCTCAGAAGTGGGATTTTCAAAAAAAAAAAAAAAAAAAGTGCATAGGAGAATACGAAAATTCCTCGAAAACGTGATAGACTGTGAACGCGTCGGTATCGTTTCTGGAAGTTGTGGCCCGAGTGCAGAAAATTGAATCAAAAAGGGAAAGAAAATCAGTATTTAAGAGAATAATTTCGAGTGTTGGTGATATCAGTTGATTTCTAATTGATTTGTGATTATCTAGTTGAAAATTTTCGAAACGGCGTGTTCACGCCAAAAATGGCGACGAGCAGGTTCATGCCTGTTTTAGTGTCTTGAAGTGCGCATGTGCAAGTGACCGACAATTTTTTGTTCTCTTCGCCATAGTACATTCCGAAAAACGAAAGATGTCGCGCAGGAGCCAAGACTTCGATACTAATTTGCCATTTGGATCAACACGTTTACCAGATGGTAGCATCCAGTTATTAGATGGGCGAATTATTCTCCCAAACGGAAATATTAAACTATTAGATGGGACAGAGCAGCCATATGTCCATCCAACCTCCGAGCCAGTTCCTCCACCGCAGCCATCGTTGGAAATTAATCAGCTGTTGACAGCTATGACTAAGTTACTCACTCAAAATGCAGCACTGGTGGAACGAGCGTCTGTCAATTCAACGCCACCTACTCACTACTATAACGTCTTACCGGATCTCTCGCACAACATCCCGAAATTCGACGGACTGTCCGGACCGTCATCAGCAAAGGTGTGGATTAAGCAGCTGGAGTCCACGGCCACACTTCACAAGTGGACTGAGGCTGTTGCGTTTGAAACGGCACGCAGCCACTTGGAAAAAGCAGCAAAGAACTGGTATTTAGCGAATTTAGACGAGATTCACGATTGGGCGACCTTCCGCTATGCCTTTGCCAATACGTTCATGATAGAAAAGTCTTTAACCGAGAAGTTTGAAGAAATGCAATCGAGATGGCAAGGACAGAATGAAAATACTCAAGAATATTTTTTTGACAAGGTCCGTCTCTGCAAAGCCTTGAAGTTTAGTGTCGAGGAAACGAAGACTCAAGTTGCCATTGGTTTGTGGTCGCGAGAACTAAGCACAACTATTATGAGTAAAACTCACTCCAACCTGGATGACTTGTTAAGGAGTGTCATTGAATTCGAATCTTTAGAACGAGCAAGGAAACAGCGAATAACCACGAGTCGAGACAAAATGAGAGGATTCAGCGAACAGCGAAAACCGTACGTAGAAAATCGAGGTGCAGCAGCGTCATCACATCCATCAGGGTCGTCATCATCACCGTCAACTTCGTCGTCAGCACCAGCAGTGCCATCAAAGTTTTCAGATAAGTATAAATACGATTCAACGCGAGAATGTTATCGTTGTCGAGAAAAAGGTCACATTGCTCGAAATTGTAAGGTAAAACCTAAAGTAAAGTGTTTTAATTGCGGGGAGTTGGGACATATCTCGATCCATTGCTCTAAGCCAAAAGTTTTGTCAAAAGCTGATGCTAATTTAATTATTCCTGACAATAATGAAAATTCTTTTAGAAAATACGAAAAGAAAGTTAAAATCGGTAAAGTAGAGTTGTTGGCTTTTATTGATCCAGGTAGTTCCGACTGCCTGATTAAAAAATCAATTGTTTTGTCTAGCGGGTTTAATGTTATTAAATTATCGAATGTTATTAAAGGTTTTGGTGGTGGCAGTACTGTCTCGCAGGGGTTTCATCAGTGAGAGTTTAATCGTCGACGGTTGTCCGGTAGAGAATGTGCGTTTTCGTGTAGTGAACGATGACACCTTGCCATTTAACGTCATCATTGGTAGGAATTATACAGATTCGCCTCAGCTTGTTTATTATCGGTGTGATGATAAATTCGAGTTCGTTGCTCGAAATGATTTCCCATTCGAATTATATCCTGAAATTGAAACACGCGAACAAAAAGTAGAGTCACCCGTGGTAACAGAAAATGTCATCATTCCGCCTGCGTCAATAAATTTCATTAATGTGAAAATTAACGATAAGGAAGTGTTTTTGCCTTATGAGAACGCGAGTGAAAACGAAATAATACTCGAGAAAGGTTACGTTTTAAATTCCGCGATCGAAGTCGAGGAAACCGTTCCTGAAATCAAACCAAATAAACGACCAGTTATTAAAGACGATTTATCTGAAAAGTTACCGTTGAGTGTGGAGCAATTCGATGAATTATTATCACTTATTAATAAATATCGAATGTGCGTGGCGTTAGATACGTCAGAGTTAGAGTGCACTCATCTCCTGAAAATGGACATCGTCGAGAAACCGGGGTCGGAACCGGTTTTTGCGAAACCTTATTCGACAAATGCGGAAAAACGCGAAATTATGAGAGAAAAAGTGCGGGAATGGAAGGCTAATAAAATAGCCACGGAAACTTCAGCGGCATATGCCAGTCCATGTGTTTTAGTAGCGAAACCCGACGGAACATTTCGTTTAGTAGTCGACTACAGACGATTGAATAAAAACACGGTGCGCATGAACTTTCCCCTCCCAAATATAGATGACAACATAGATGTATTATATGGATCTCGAATTTTTGCGGTACTCGATTTGGCGTTAGGTTACATGCAAATTCCATTGACGGAGAACGCGAAAGAGAAGACGGCATTCATCACCCAAGATGAAACGGGGCAGTTCGAGAGAGCAATTTTTGGACTGATGAATGCTCCGTTTTATTTTGCCAAATTAATGAAAATGGTACTCGGACCTCACGGAAATAAATTGGCAATAGCTTACTTTGACGATTTATTAGTTTACGCCCAAACGTGGGAGGAGTTATTAGGAAAAATTGAGCAAATTTTAGTTCTCTTGAAAAACGCAGGTTTAACTTTAAACTTAAAAAAATGTAAATTCGGTCTTGACAAAGTAGATTACTTAGGTTACAGTTTCGGCAAAGATGGGATTAGTCCGGGAGAAAGAAAAGTTCGCGCAGTCGACGAATTTCCGACACCGAGATCGGTACATGAGGCACGAAGCTTCCACGGCCTAGCGAGCTTCTTCCGTCGTTTTATTCCTGGCTTCGCTCAATTAGCCGCCCCGATAGTAGAATTATTCAAGAAAGACGAAAAATTCGAGTGGAATGAATCGAGAGATAATGCATTTCGCGAAATTAAACGTTTAATTTGTACATATCCAACGCTTGGATTTTATAACCCGAAAGCCACCCGGACCGAGTTACACACGGACGCGTCCGCGAACGGATTAGGTGCAATGATGTTCCAAACCGATGATGACAATAGGTTGCGATTGATTTATGCAATTAGCAAAAAGACCTCCGAGACAGAACGAAATTATCATTCAACCAAATTGGAATTGATGGCTATCATTTGGGCAATGGAAAGATTGCGGAACTTTTTGATAGGCCTTCATTTCCATGTAATTACCGACTGTCAAGCATTGTTACATATCGACACGTTAAGAACGAAAAATACGCAAATTGTAAGGTGGCTCAACTCGATTGCCGAGTATGATTTTGAGATCCACCATCGCCCTGGAGAACGTATGAAGCACGTTGATGCTTTGTCGCGTGCTCCGGTGGAAGAGCCGAACGAAATTCTGGAAACCGCGACTGCATATATTACGATGATATCCGAAAACGAAATCTTAATGTATCAACGCAGCGATCAATTGTTAGCGCAAAAAATAAAAATACTCGAAAAAAATGAAAAGTCTCGTTCGCGTCGTGAAATAGGTGAAGTGAAAGATTATGTCTTAAGAGAGGGAATATTGTACAAATTAGATCCAGCCGATAGCACTAAAGAATTGTACGTAGTGCCTAAAGTCATGAGAAAAGCAATTGTTATTAAAAATCATGACTTGACAAGCCATTTCGGAATTGATCGGACAGTGGCTCGTACAAAAAAATTATTATTATTTCCCCGGAATGCGTAATTATGTACGCAGACATATTTCAGCATGGGTAGAGTGCCTTTTCGCAAAACATAAAGCTGGTCGACAGCCTGGTGAATTACACCCGATTCCTGTGGGCAATAGGCCTTTTGAAATCGTTCACCTGGATCACCTTGGTCCTTTTGTTTCATCGTCGAAAGGGAATAAATACATTTTGGCAGCGGTATGTAGATTGACAAAATTCTGTCAATTGTATGCTGTCAGAAATGTCAAAGCAAGTACAATTGTTCACAAGATAGAAAATTTTGTAAATCGTTTCGGAGCGCCAAGTCGTTTCATTGTTGATAGAGGGACATCTTTTACCGCGGATTCATTTAAAGATTTGTGTAAAAATCACGGAGTAAAAATAACGTTCAACTCGAGTAGGCACGCACAAGCCAACGGGCAAGTCGAGAGGTTGAACCAGACTATTTTGCCAGCCTTACAAACAAGTCTGACCGATGTCGAAGGTCGTCATTGGGATGACAATATTGTTAAGATAGAGCGCGATTTAAACAATTCGATTAGTAAGACGACAGGGAAGACTCCCTTTGAATCATTGTATGGTTTTACGCCTCGATATAACGAAGGACTCGCGAGAGAATTAACAGAGCGGGCTGAAACATATCGCGTCCCCGATGAAATTCAACTCGAGATAAAAGATAAAATAGAAAATGAACAGCGAATTGCGAAAGAACGATATGACCGAAATCGATTGAAAAATGTGAAATTCAATGTAGGCGACATTGTTGTTACAAAATCATCGAAAATCGCCACCGGAGAGTCCACGAAATTACAATCGCGAAATGAAGGACCTTTTGTCATTACTGAAGTTTTACCGTCGGATACATACGCTATTCAACACTTAACAAATAAGGGAAGTTCGAGACAAAGATTAACAGCACATGTCAGTCAAATTAAAATTTGGCGCGGAATTCCAGATAATAGCGACGATGAAGATTGTAACGACAGTGACGCCAGCGATAATGCTGAAAATGAAAATGGTATTACATTTGAGTCAGAATCTGTACGAGAAAATGAACGAAAAACCGATGAGATGTTGATTTTTGAATGATTTGAATAGCAATCTACGAAGAAGTATGCGAAATCGTCAGCAACCAGACCGATTGGGTTATTTGTAATGAAGCGCGACGAAATAAAAATAAAATTGGAACTGTAAAAACTTGGAGACCAAGTTCTACAGGATGGCCGATTGTTATAAATTAAATGTTAAATCTAGAAAGTTGTAAATGGAACTAGAAACCCTAAAAACATTTTAGGTTGGCAAAAGTGCGTGAATGAGATGCGTGTGTGTGTGAGCGCAAAATCGGCAGATTGATTCGAACGAGCCGAGCGAGAGGTTCTCCGAGAGAACAGCGTAATTGTGAGTCGAGGACAAGGGTCCGTATTCGAGACGAGCTAAACGAGCGTATCGTGTCGAGAACTGTGTTATTTGTATCCGAGAGTTAAATTCGAGAAACGAGAAGACAAATAGTTGTCGAGCTGTGAATTTTGGTTATATTAAACTTTTGTATTCCATTATTTTCTTTTATTAATAAATCTGTTTTAATCTTATTCTAAGTGTTTTAAAAAGTTTTATAACACATATTTCAATCTATTCGGTTTTAATATTTTATTTTGTTACGGTTATGGTATTTGAATTAAATGAATAACTTATTAATTATTACTTTTTCTCTAAAGGAAAAAGTATGTCAAGCTTTTTATTTAAAAAAAATTAGTCATAGATAACAAAACACAAACAAACAAAAATACAATAAAAAATAAAAAAAAAATTTTATACAATAAAATTAATTTAACTTTATACATGGAATTATTGTCACTTCTTCATTTAATATGATGTCGTCAATGTTATTATCCTTCCTCCTCTTTCTTCCATTTACTTCATCCTCGTTAATGTAAGTTGTGTTTCTATTTAAATTGTCTCTTTTTCTTTTTCTGTCATTAACGAGGATTCCGTTGTTCTTAATTTCTTCGGAATTAGAGGAGGACGAAGATGATGACGTTGAGGCTAATTCATATTTTTTTAAATTATTTTTATTTTTCTCTCTGTAATTAAAAAATTTATATTATTTCATTTAAATAATTTTTTTTTATTAGTTAATTAATTAATTAATTAATTAATTAATTAATTAATTAATTAATTTATTTATTTATTAAATTAAAAATTAATATATCAATTGTTTTACCTTTCATTTTTTAGTTCCTGTTTCAAACTTTTCTTTTTTATTATTAAATTATTTATTTTATCTCTTAAGTCGTTGTTCTCTTCTAAAATCAATTCGTTTATGCTGAAAAATAAAAATTTTAAAAATTTAATTTTGAATATAAATTAATTAATATCTTTATTATTGAAAAAAAAATTAAGGAATAAATTTTACAAACATAACATTTATATTTGTAGTCATTTCTAGAGTTTGTAATTCTATTTAAAGTAGAAAGCAAAGTTTTTTTAAAATGTTTATTAAACGGAGCCGGATCGTCATGAAAATGATAATGCAGATAATTCTTAATTAAAACAATTTCAGTGTATAAAACTGGTGTTATTTGATTTACTAAAATGCACGTTTAACTTTTGAACAATATGTTTAAGAATGAATAAAATTTAAAATTAAAAAAATATAATACAACTAGATAATCATTACCTGTGATGAAAATAGACTACTAGTCAATTTATGTTTCGTTAATCAAGTGTTAATATTATTAATTTTTTCATTGAATTTATGTAATTCTCTTATTCTTATGCAATATGCATAATTTATTTTTCCATTTTTATATTAATAAATTTAAAATACGATTTTAAATTTATTATTTTTGAATTTTAATAATACATAAATTACCTTCCATTTTAAAAGATACTTTATGTTTTAAATTTATTTAAAAAAAAAAATTTTTTTTATTTTAAAATTAAGATATTCATGTGGGAGTTATTTTAAAATTTGATGTTCTCGGACAACATTTGCGCATCAGGCTAATTTCTTAAGGGGTTGTGCGCACGATGCGGCCTACCAGGGCCTCCTAGGGTTGTTGGGGCCCATGCGGTCGAAGGGAAGCGGCACTGTTGTTGAGACCCCTTGCTAAGCGGGTTGTTCTATGATCTATCGATCGGGAGTTTTGTAACAGTTAACAATAAATTGTGAAAAATATAACTAAATTAAAATAACATTAGTTTTTTATTTATTCCTTCTACAGATCAGAAGTGGGATACACACACGTGCTTGTGTATTATTTGCTATCAAATCGGGTAATTCGGTAATAGTGGTTCAAACGGGACGAACAAAAACGGCAACTTTATATAACACGTTAGATTTGTGTGTGACAAGTGTTCCAGTGGAAGTTAAAGTTAGTGACAATGCTTTCCAACAGACGAGACCGATCCCGATCAAGTAGGAGAGACGGACATCGCCGGGATCGTTTGAGATCTCGTTCCCGGGAAAGGGCTACACAGAGTCGTGAAGGCGAGAACAGAATAGCCTACGTGAACGTGTAACGTGCTGACGTCACAATGTTAACTAAATGGGTGATGTCATACGTTTACGTTCACGTAGCTCGCGTACCCATGGATTGTGTTCTCGCCTTGATAGGGCATCACGCACGCAGGAACGGACGTCTCGTTCGCGGGAAAGATCATCGCACATACGTGATCGGTCCCCGCACAGGATGTCGTGGAATAGTAGCCGAGCGAGTGGTGAGTCCGATTTTGCTAGATTGACTGAAGTGCTATCAGGTATTGTGCAGTTAGGTTCGAGAAAGGCAAATAAATATATTAATGAGAAGATATTACCGGAGTTTGATCCGGCAAGTAGAGATTTGTCAGCATCAGAGTGGCTAGATAAAATTAACATGTTTGGGTCAATGTACGATTGGGATGAAGCTCAAAAATTATATATGGGTATATTAAAATTACGGGGTAACGCGAAAGCTTGGTTTGATGGGCTTAAAACGCCGCTTGTATCTTGGGAGGTTTTCGCGATATCAGTAGTAAGACAATTTCCGGGAGAAGAGAATTTTGGTAAGCTTTTTGAATTAGCAGCCTCACATAAGACGAGTTCGGGTCAGGATTTGCAAACGTACTGTTTTGAGAAGGTTAAGAGGATTAATAAATTAAAAGTCGATATTCCGGAAAATAAAGTAGTCGAATTAGTTACGTTCGGTATAGTTGACGAGAATATCCGAATGAACGTGATGGCATCGAGGAATAAAACTATTGCGGAGTTGAACCAATGTTTAAGTATGATTCCGGTAAGCAAAAAACAAGAGTTGAAAAGTCATATATACTCGCGGGATTCGAGCGATCGGAAACGCTCTTCAAATCGTGATGGCAATAAACAGCCCACGTGTTTTAATTGTCAAAAGCCGGGTCACATGAAAAAAAATTGTCCTGAGGCGACTCGAAAAGGGGAAAAACGGTCCGGTACCGATGTTAACAATGAGACGGCGGGTTCATCCGGTAATAAACCTAAGTGTACATTTTGCGGTGTTATTGGCCATGTGGAGTCCACGTGTTTTAAAAAGAAAAATTCTGAAGAAAGAGAAAAGAAAAAAAAGGGCATGACTAACCGACCGTTCGGAAGAGTCTAGCTTAATGGTAATGCAAGTTGAGGGCAGGGGAAAAGTATGCAGGCCAATTAAAACATGCCAAGTGGAGAAAGAGAAACGATCTTGTGTTGTTGATTTAGGGAGTGAGTGCTCGATAATAAAAGAGAGTGTTGCTCGACACTTTAATTTACCTTTAAAGAAAACAAGCAAGGTCCTTTCTGCTTTTAACCACGCCTTAGTGGTCCCTCTTGGGTACTCTAGGTTAAAATTGCTTGTCGATAATATAACTTTTAAATTAAAGGTTTTTATTGTACCCGACAATGAACTGGCAACAGAAATTTTAGTGGGTCGGGATTTACTATCCAAAGCCGGGACGGTCGCGATAACGGACGCCGAAGGGATTACATTCACTTTAAAAGATAAAATAGATGCAGCAAGTAAATTAGAGGTAAACTCGGTAGAGACAGGTTCGCTCAGAGTCATACATGAATCAGATTGTGCGATCGGGGAGGTAAGCGAAGCGGAAAAATGTCGAATACTTCAATTATTAAATAAATACAGAAAAACAATAGCGCTCGAAACGAGTTAATTAGGGCTAACCACTGCGGGGGAAATGATTATTGAACTCACATCTAACGACCCAATTTATCGCAAACCGTATCGCATGCGTATGGACGAGCGTGCGGAGGTTAAAGCAATAAATGCAGATTTGGAGAAAAATAAGGTAATTAGGCCAAGTAACTCCAACTACGCAAGCTCGGCCGTACCAGTGCGTAAAAAGGATGGAAAAATACGGTTGGCAATAGACTATAGGGGAGTAAACGGTGTAACAAAGAGGATACATTTTCCGATACCAATGATAGATGATCAAATTGATCAATTATCAGGAAAACGTGTTTTTATAGTCCTGGATTTTAAATCAGGATTTTATCAAATTCCGATGCACCCAGATTCGGTTAAATATACAGCATTCATTACACCGGATAGCCATTGGGAATTCCTCCGTATGCCTTTCGGGTTCGCGAATGGACCCGCGGTGTTTCAAAGAGTTATGAATAAGGTTTTAAAATAACACGCGTTGATATACATGGACGATATACTAATCGTGGCAATAGACATTGACGAGGCGTTCGAAAAACTAGAAACCGTATTGAAGCTCCTCTGTGAAAATAATCCCACACTAAATCTCGAGAAATGTAAATTTTTTGAGAAGAAAATCGACTATTTAGGAAGAGAAATTTCGAGTGATGGTGTAAGACCGGGGAATTTTAAGGTTCAAGCGGTTTTAAACGCAACGGATCTGAGAGACGTTAAACAAGTTCGTCAGTTTCTAGGGTTGGCAGGGTATTTTCGTAAATTTATCCATAATTTCGCGCAAATGGTTAGACCATTAACGAACCTATTAAGGAAAAGTGCTGTATGGACCTGGGGAAAAGAAGAATCCCAAGCAGTTAGTGTCATAAAAGAACATTTATCGACCCGGTCTATTTTGGCTATTTATGACCCAACTCTTGAGACCGAGGTTCATACAGATGCAAGTGTTATAGGTATCGGAGCGATGTTGATTCAAAAACACGGTAAAGAGAAACGAGTCGTTGCGTATTATAGCCGTAAAACAACATCGGTGGAACAAAGGTACCATTCTTATGACCTGGAGACACTCGGCGTGGTCGTTGGACTGAAGGTCTTTCGGGTATACCTGCTCGGAATTAAGTTTATTGTAGTGACGGACTGCAGTGCTGTCCGAGCTACAATGAATAAAAAGGATATACAACCGCGCGTGGCTCGATGGTGGGTATACCTGCAAGACTACAATTTCGAAATTGTTTACCGTCCAGGGACTCAAGTGTCTCACGTCGATTATCTCTCGCGTAATCCAATCGAGTGTTATTCGGTAAATATAACGGAGGTAGAATGGTACTTTGACAAATATGACCTAAAGGGCGGAGTGGTATTTCGACGAACAGAGGAAGGAAACAGGTGGCTGGTTCCAAAATTTGCTCGTTTTAATATTGTAAAATTGTCTCACGACTACCAGGGCCATTTCGCGTTAGAAAAAACCTTGGAGAAGGTGCCTTTAAATTATTGGTTCAAGGGCATGAGAAAGTTTGTTAATAAATATGTTAGTTCTTGTCTCAATTGTCTTTATTACAAATCAACTTCGGGAAGAAAACCGGGGATGTTGCATCCTATTGAGAAGGTGGCTATGCCCTTTCATACATTGCACCTTGATCATGTTGGGCTCTTTATAAAAAGTAGGCACAAAAATACACAGTTGATTTCAATTATTGACGGTTTTACGAAGTTTTGTATTCTCGAACCTACTCGTAATACTTCGGTGAGGGGAGTGTTGAAAGCATTATGTCAGATCGTCGCAATATTCGGCGTGCCAGCTCGAGTCATAACTGACAGAGGTACAGCGTTTACGTCTAATCGGTTCAAGGAGTTTTGCACAGAGTATGGGATAAAGCACATACTGAATGCAGTGGCAACACTAAGGGCAAATGGTCAGTGCGAGAGACTGAACCGTACAGTCCTCAGCTCACCAGCTACTACCTGCGCCGGTGAACCAGAGGATAGATGGGACGAAAAGGTAAAGGTTGTTCAGAGCGCAATCAATTCCGCGGTTAACAGAACAACACGAATGTGCCCGACTCAACTCTTATTCGGGTACATACCTAGAAGTCCAGCGGATGCTAGGTTGCTGTCTGAAATTCAGGATAATCTGGACCAACTCAACTTAGCTGAGTTAAGAAGGGCGGCGAAAAACACTATTGAGGCAGAACAATGCTCTCAAAAGCGTAATTACGATGCTCGTCGATTCAAGGCTCCAATATATGCGGTAGGCGATGTGGTCATGGTTAGTTCTAACTCTCCTGCTACTGGGGAGAGTAAGAAACTGGTGGCGAAGGCTAAAGGACTATTCAAAGTGACCGCTGTGTTACCTAATGACAGGTACGAGGTTCAGGACCTGCGGGATACCAAGGGAGCGAGGAATCGTAAAACTGTGGTAGCAGTGGACGGTGTCAGGAAGTGGGTCACGTTCGATGCCACTGAGTAACCTGGGTGAGTTGAGTCAGGATTCAAGCTGGCCAATTTAGGGCCAAGTCTTGAGATCTCTAGTAAAGGAAATGGTCACCGATACGTTATGGGATCTCCAGGCGGAGGTCGGGACCAAGTTGCCAAGTCGGAGGATCTCTTGCCCCAGAAAATGGTCAGTCTGGCGCAATAGAGGAGACCTCGGGCGGAGGCAGGGACCAGGCCAAGTCAACAGGTCTGGGCGAAGGAAGTAGTCAACCTTTGCGTGGAAAAGACCTTAGGCGGAGGCCAGGACTGAATTAAAATGTTGGTTAAAATAGAATTGAAAGGGGTCGTATGACAAGAGCGGATGATTTTAGAATTGATCAATCGGGAATCTCCCCGCTGATCATTCGAACCCTGATCAATTACATACTAAGTAAATTGATGCTTTAATATATGTATATGTTTTTACAGGAGATTGTTCGTCGAGGACGCCTCAATTGCAGTATGGCCGAATGTGGGAGTTATTTTAAAATTTGATGTTCTCGGACAACATTTGCGCATCAGACTATTTCTTAAGGGGTTGTGCGCACGATGCGGCCTACCAGGGCCTCCTAGGGTTGTTGGGGCCCGTGCGGTCGAAGGGAAGCGGCACTGTTGTTGAGACCCCTTGCTAAGCGGGTTGTTCTATCATCTATCGATCGGGAGTTTTGTAACAGTTAACAATAAATTGTGAAAAATATAACTAAATTAAAATAACATTAGTTTTTTATTTATTCCTTCTACATTCATAATTCTGCTTATTAAAATTGTTATAAAATTAGTTACTTGAACGTTTTTTATTTTCATTATTATCAATATAATATTGTAATTACAAAAATTTAAAATTGTGTATCTAATATGGCGAAAAAGAAATTATTATAAAACAAAACAGATATACTCGCTTAAAATATTTTAACGTTAATAATAATAATCATAGAGTTAATCATTTTATTTCAAATATTTTTTAATAAATGTTATTTTAGTACATTATGCACCAAGGATCGTAAGTTCATCTTTATGAACGAGCGTGACGTTCGCAGAACGAGTCGGGCTCGCGCGAAGCGCGAGCCCGCGAGTTCTGTGATCACGCGAGTGTCATGAAGATGAATACGATCAAAAAAACCAACTTAAAAGAATAATATTAATAATGTTTTTTGACATTTCAAAGAACCGCATTTAATAATACCCCAAGCCACCGCACGCATCGGGGGGCGAAGCCCCCCGAAACCTAGTCATGTGCTTCGACATATTAATAAAAATAATATCATTAAAGAACAAAAACAGAATTTTTCACACGAGCGATCGCGAATCTTAGGTTAGGTTTTGACAGTAGAGTTGGTTGCCAGGGACCCTCACCAAGCGCGAATGCGCATGCGCATACATTTGGTGAGAGTCTCTGGGAACTGTGCGTCTGACAGCATCTAGTTACATTATATCCAACTTCTGTACAGAAATAGTAACATTATAACCCGGTTATTGGGTCTATAATGTAACTAGGGTCTATAATGTAACTAACACGAAATAAAGTGTACTCCCCTCCAGCATTATTCGCACCGGGCTATAATCAGTAACTTACAACCTGCAAAACAGGTGGCGTAAAGTGCGTATTACAGTGCTGTGTTGCATAAAAATATTTTCTTTAAACATATTGTAGTGATTTCTAAAGTTAAAAATATATTTTAAATAGAAAGCAAATTTTTTTTTTGTGTTTATTAGACGGCGCCGGATTGTCGCCAATATGTTTATAGAGATATCGCTTAACCTAAGCATTCTCAGTGGACAAAAGTGGTGTGATTTGATTTCGGAGAATGCACGTGGAACTTTTGAACACTGTATGCAAGAGTGAAATAAGAATATGAAAATTAAAAAAAGATAACACGACTAGAGACTCATGGCCTGCGATGCAAAGAGACCATGAGTCAGTCGATGTTTCGGTAACCTAGAGTAAAGATCTTTTTTATGATTGATTAAACTTATAGAATTCCTTTGTTCTTATGTCATATGTATAATTCCTTTTTCCAGTTTTACATAATAAACTTAAACTTCGAACTAAATTAATTATTTTGGAATTTGAATCCTACAATATTACCAGTTTAAATTAGCCTCTTGTTCTTTCATTCTTTCTATTATTTCCTTCATCATCTTCTCGGAATCGTCAATTTTTCTCTTAAGGTCGTCAATTAAATTTAAATTTAAAAAAAGTCTTATTGGACTTTTTTTGTCCTCTGCATTGCATATTGGGCATTTTTTATTTCTGAAGATAAATATTAAAATTAAATTCTTTATTATATAATATAATTATTATTTTATAATTTACATATGTATTTATAAAAAAAAAATTTTTTTAAATAAAATAATTTTTTATAATAATATAATTATTATTTTATAATTTACATATGTATTTATAAAAAAAAAATTTTTTAAATACCTCGTTCTCCATTCTTGCAGGCATGTATTATGAAATACATGCCCGCATCTAATAGACACTATGTGTCCGGCGTCTCCATTATATAAATTTCCAATGCAAATTGCACATTCCATGATTAAACTGAAAACAAAATGATTAATATTACGTGATTTTATATATTATAATGTTATTAAAAGTTTATAGTTTTTAAATTATTTAATTTCATAAACATTACTGTCATAAAAGTTTTTAATTGATATATTTTTAATTATACTTATCCTCATTTGAGATGATAATTTAAATGTAGTACCACTTCGCTCCGTGATGTGTCGCCACAACTTTAGAGTGAAAGAATCTGTTTTTTCTTATTAATAAGTTACCACCGTGAAAAATTAAGCTTTTATCGCAAGTGTGTGTTACTGTTATAACTCACATCAATAGTGTAAATTGAAAGAAGTTCCCAGAAATGACAGAAATGGAGAATTTAATGGAAAGAATTCTTAACCTCAAAAATGCAGTTCGAGAACGATTGAGAAGCAGACGAGAAATAATTCAAGGCGCAGGAGCATACGCCGTTCAACGTCTCGGTCAGGCTCGCGACGTACGAGTCGTCCACGATCACGCTCAAATTACTCTCGTAATCGATCGAAATCACGTTCAATTTCTCGTCGTTCACATGAGCGTCAAACATCGCGCTTCCGCTGTCGAAGTCCACGCAGCCGATCTAGATCTCACAGGCGTTCAAGGGCAACCTCAAGTTCACCATCTCGACATTCAAGAACTCGTTCTAGATCCTCATCTAGATCTTCAACTAACAAACGTCGCTCCAGGACTAAGACTCCACCAAAGGGCGATTTAAAAGGTTCGTTATTAATGTTTATTGAAGTTGATGTTAATTATACCGACTTTCGTAAGGGACTGAGTCTGCACAAGAGGCAGAACAAGGTTTCCATTAAATGCTGAGGTTTTTTCTCTATCAATTCTAAATGCAAATAAGACTGAGTCTGCACAAGAGGTAGAACATAGTCCGAAATTTCTGTCGAAATGCTTTGCAAATACATTCTAGCTACTAATAAAGTAAATATTTACAGGTGGAAATCAAGAATTACCCATGCTTGATGCTAACGTTCTGGGCATTCTTGGAGAGAATCCGAAAGTCATTAAAACTAAAGAGTTTTATCTTAACCCCGACATCACTGATCGTTGGAAAGTATGGTTGGACTTAGGACTTAAAAAGGAGGACCTGAATAAAATAATTGACAGTTTTCCGTTAAAGGGATTTTGCAATCTCCAAGCTCCACTGTTAAATCCCGAGGTTGACAGTTTCTTACAAGAAAATGCGCAAAAACGTGACAGGGGCTTTTCAGAAACTAAAAATAAAGTCGGTGTCGTCACGGCGGCTGTTGGACAAGCATTAACAAGGCTTTTGACCAATAAAGACGAAAATAGTGATAAATTAGAACTAATTAGCATACTCTGGGACGCTGGTCAAATACTGTGCGATATTCATAAAAATTTATCAGATGTCCGCAAAGCCTTCATAAATCCTGGAATAACTCCAAGTGTTAGGTACGTTCTTAATAAAACCAAGCCTGGAATTTTCTTATATGGAGAGAAGCTTGTCGAAAAACTAGCGGAAGCGAAAGCTATGGAAAAAGTTGGACAGCAGATGAAACTGCAATCTAAACCTCGAAAAGAAACTAGTTCCTCACAATATTTAAACGGGAAAGGTCCATCGGATCGTCGACCTCAGAATCCGGGGACAAACAGCAAGTACAGAGGTCAGAACAAATATCAGCAGAACTCGAGGAGTCGCTCAAGTGCCGTGCACAGCAAAGCTCGCAGCCAAAATCGCCAACAGCCGCGTATCAGAAAAGGAACCAGAACAGACGTTAAAGGTAAGCGCAGTTGGTGTGAGATTAAAATTCTTCTCTGATGAGTGGTCAAAAATTACAAATGATAATTTTGTCTTAAATTGTATAAGTGGCTATAAAATTAAGCCCTTTAAACAATTTGAACAATCTAATCTTCATAATTCTATAAAAATATCTTTCGAAGACCAAACTAGGCAGGGACTTGCCATCAAAAAATTAATTGACAAGGGTGCAGTTAGAAAATGCGGGCCACTCAAGGATCAGTTCTTATCACCCTATTTTCTTAGATCAAAAACAGACGGTTCTGACAGATTCATACTCAATCTTAAAGCCTTTAATAAATTCTTAATAGCACCACATTTTAAACTTGAAGATCTGAGGACCGCTACTAAATTACTTGCGCCGGGGATGTTTATAGCTAACCTAGACTTGACAGATGCATACTTATTAGTTCCAATACACAGAGAAAGTAGAAAATATTTGCGATTTAAATTTCTCGACGAACTACATGAATTTACGTGTCTTCCTTTCGGTTTATGTGTCAGCCCCTTTATCTTCACCAAAATTATGAAGCCGGTAGTCAATTATCTCAGGGAAAAGAGTTTTTTATCTTGTATATATCTCGATGACTTACTTTGCCTTGGAAGAGACTACAAGGAATGTTTAGAAAACATTCAAACATCAATTCGATTCTTAGAAAAATTAGGTTTTATAATATTAAATCTTGAAAAAAGTAATATTATTCCAAGCAGGCGTTGCCAATTTTTATGTTTTATTCTAGATTCTCGTCACCTCACTGTTGAACCAACTCCCAAAAATAAAGAGAACCTGAAAAAATCAGTCCAAGAATTCAAACTTAAAAATCTATGCACGATTTGGGAATTCGCGCAATTAATAGGATCGCTTGTAGCGGTTACACCAGGAGTAGAATACGGTCCTGTATATATAAAAAAGAATTGAATTTGCGAAAAACAGTGCCCTTATTTTTAATAATGACAATTTTGACAGAAAAATGCACCTGGATCAGAATCTTCGTGAAGACTTCGAGTGGTGGGAAAACACTCTGCCAAGTGCTTCGAAGAAAATCAGAAAAAATAATTTTATTATAGAAATCTTTTCAGATGCCTCTCTGTCAGGTTGGGGGGCTTCGTCCAACTGTCAGACAGCTAGAGGCTTTTGGAAAAAAGATGAAAGTAATTTACACATTAATCACTTAGAACTCAAGGCTGCCCTATTTTCTCTTAAATGCTTTGCATCAAATCTTAGAAACTGCGAGGTATTACTTTGGTCAGATAATACTAAAGCTATCGCGTACGTCAATAATATGGGCGGCACACATGTATTTAAATTTTTACAATCTGACTTCAGATTCGTTATTTGACCCGCCGAAGTTAAAAATCAGCACATTTTTTAAATTATTTACATGTATTACCAGAAACTATAGCTTGGCGCACTATTGCGTATATGTTTCTTTCGATTGTTTAAAAGTACTTCATATCACCGAAGAGAATTACATTGTCTTTTTTCCATTGCACATGAATATTCGATCGTTTCTTTTGTCTATTATACAGTTGAGATGTATAAATTTCGTTCTCTACTGAGCATCTGCTAAAAAAGAAATTCATTTATGTTCTACAATCTGTCTGTTTTGATTCATCAAATATTTTATACTTTGATGAGCATGGATAATTTTAATTGTATTTGACAATTCGACGTCAATTTTTTAGTACCATGTGCCATTCTAATCAGTTCTCCATTGTGGTCTTCTGGTGAAAACCTGACTAAGCCAAAAGAAAGGGGTTATAAGGTACAGCATTTAAATGATGCTTTTTGACGATTGGTCCATAATATAAAAGAATCGCTCTAATGTCTAAGGCTTTCCAAACGTTAAGATCTGAAAGTTTTCTTGGTATTCGCGTAATATAATCTGGTGGCGTTATTGACGCTAGAATCTTATCAATGTTATTACGATGCTCTTTATTCAAATAATAATCTTCATCACTATTCGTTGTACTGTACCACATCGTTAATAACATGTTCATTACATTAAGTAAAACAGCATGCATGTAGTCAGCAACGAATCCTTTGGCTCTAGCGAAATGAGGTATTTGAGTGACAATCGAACTACCTTTGACTCCTTTAAAATGCTTTACATGTTCATGACTTTCTACAATCGTGGTTTGTTAAGGCATTGGTTCTGCAGTCCTTAGAGGAGAAATATAATGAACTATTGGGACAACCCAATTCGATCGACTTCCTGTTTCAGAACTTTATTCTTTTTCTTTACAGCTACCGCAACTATTTTCTCCGTTATATTGCATTGTGTTTTGTGTAACTGCTTTTGTCAGAGCATTTAAACATGGAATAGGAGCTATAACTTTGCTAATTACGATACGATTCAAAAGTTTATTGTTCCACTCAAATCCATTTTCATATAGATGTTGTAAAATGGAAACAAATGGTTGCAAAAATGAATTCATATCTGGTTTTTTTACTAGATCGATGAATAAATAATTTCACAATCAAATTGAACATTTCTTCTATATTTTGGTGCTATATTTACTACTTGTGCGTAGATGTGACACATATGACTCTTGGATACTCTTGGATACTTGTACTCCATCTGTAAACCAAAGTAGGAACAAGTTGTATAACCCTAGTATAGCGTCTATTTTTAGACGACGAAATTCAGAACCTGATGTTATATCGTTCAATTTTTCTTGATTTGCACATTGATTTCAAAAATCAACCACTATAACGTCAAGGTTTTGTATTTCAAAGGTGTTTCGCAGTTGAGACTCTAAATTAAGTTTTAAAAAAACTGTCGAGATTTTTACTACAACGTATACATTGCTCTACAGGCACATCAGACTATTTTCCCAAATACAAAAAACATTCTGCACAAATCCTGTGTTTATTAAGAAATCTGTCTGAGAATTAACTAATACTTTGTCAATTAAAGATAATAATTAAAATTTTGATGTCGGTATTGCATGATTATTAGGTAGCAATAAATTAATTATTGATAAAATATTGCTCATGTCATTCTTGCTTAATCGGTTTGAAACGTATATTTTTAATATTTGGTTTCCTTCTACATATATTCTTCTCGGAATCGTCAATTTTTCTCTTAAGGTCGTCAATTAAATTTAAATTTAAAAAAAGTCTTATTGGACTTTTTTTGTCCTCTGCATTGCATATTGGGCATTTTTTATTTCTGAAGATAAATATTAAAATTAAATTCTTTATTATATAATATAATTATTATTTTATAATTTACATATGTATTTATAAAAAAAAAATTTTTTTAAATAAAATAATTTTTTATAATAATATAATTATTATTTTATAATTTACATATGTATTTATAAAAAAAAAATTTTTTAAATACCTCGTTCTCCATTCTTGCAGGCATGTATTATGAAATACATGCCCGCATCTAATAGACACTATGTGTCCGGCGTCTCCATTATATAAATTTCCAATGCAAATTGCACATTCCATGATTAAACTGAAAACAAAATGATTAATATTACGTGATTTTATATATTATAATGTTATTAAAAGTTTATAGTTTTTAAATTATTTAATTTCATAAACATTACTGTCATAAAAGTTTTTAATTGATATATTTTTAATTATACTTATCCTCGTTTGAGATGATAATTTAAATGTAGTACCACTTCGCTCCGTGATGTGTCGCCACAACTTTAGAGTGAAAGAATCTGTTTTTTCTTATTAATAAGTTACCACCGTGAAAAATTAAGCTTTTATCGCAAGTGTGTGTTACTGTTATAACTCACATCAATAGTGTAAATTGAAAGAAGTTCCCAGAAATGACAGAAATGGAGAATTTAATGGAAAGAATTCTTAACCTCAAAAATGCAGTTCGAGAACGATTGAGAAGCAGACGAGAAATAATTCAAGGCGCAGGAGCATACGCCGTTCATCGTCTCGGTCAGGCTCGCGACGTACGAGTCGTCCACGATCACGCTCAAATTACTCTCGTAATCGATCGAAATCACGTTCAATTTCTCGTCGTTCACATGAGCGTCAAACATCGCGCTTCCGCTGTCGAAGTCCACGCAGCCGATCTAGATCTCACAGGCGTTCAAGGGCAACCTCAAGTTCACCATCTCGACATTCAAGAACTCGTTCTAGATCCACATCTAGATCTTCAACTAACAAACGTCGCTCCAGGACTAAGACTCCACCAAAGGGCGATTTAAAAGGTTCGTTATTAATGTTTATTGAAGTTGATGTTAATTATACCGACTTTCGTAAGGGACTGAGTCTGCACAAGAGGCAGAACAAGGTTTCCATTAAATGCTGAGGTTTTTTCTCTATCAATTCTAAATGCAAATAAGACTGAGTCTGCACAAGAGGTAGAACATAGTCCGAAATTTCTGTCGAAATGCTTTGCAAATACATTCTAGCTACTAATAAAGTAAATATTTACAGGTGGAAATCAAGAATTACCCATGCTTGATGCTAACGTTCTGGGCATTCTTGGAGAGAATCCGAAAGTCATTAAAACTAAAGAGTTTTATCTTAACCCCGACATCACTGATCGTTGGAAAGTATGGTTGGACTTAGGACTTAAAAAGTTTCTTACAAGAAAATGCGCAAAAACGTGACAGGGGCTTTTCAGAAACTCAAAATAAAGTCGGTGTCGTCACGGCGGCTGTTGGACAAGCATTAACAAGGCTTTTGACCAATAAAGACGAAAATAGTGATAAATTAGAACTAATTAGCATACTCTGGGACGCTGGTCAAATACTGTGCGATATTCATAAAAATTTATCAGATGTCCGCAAAGCCTTCATAAATCCTGGAATAACTCCAAGTGTTAGGTACGTTCTTAATAAAACCAAGCCTGGAATTTTCTTATATGGAGAGAAGCTTGTCGAAAAACTAGCGGAAGCGAAAGCTATGGAAAAAGTTGGACAGCAGATGAAACTGCAATCTAAACCTCGAAAAGAAACTAGTTCCTCACAATATTTAAACGGGAAAGGTCCATCGGATCGTCGACCTCAGAATCCGGGGACAAACAGCAAGTACAGAGGTCAGAACAAATATCAGCAGAACTCGAGGAGTCGCTCAAGTGCCGTGCACAGCAAAGCTCGCAGCCAAAATCGCCAACAGCCGCGTATCAGAAAAGGAACCAGAACAGACGTTAAAGGTAAGCGCAGTTGGTGTGAGATTAAAATTCTTCTCTGATGAGTGGTCAAAAATTACAAATGATAATTTTGTCTTAAATTGTATAAGTGGCTATAAAATTAAGCCCTTTAAACAATTTGAACAATCTAATCTTCATAATTCTATAAAAATATCTTTCGAAGACCAAACTAGGCAGGGACTTGCCATCAAAAAATTAATTGACAAGGGTGCAGTTAGAAAATGCGGGCCACTCAAGGATCAGTTCTTATCACCCTATTTTCTTAGATCAAAAACAGACGGTTCTGACAGATTCATACTCAATCTTAAAGCCTTTAATAAATTCTTAATAGCACCACATTTTAAACTTGAAGATCTGAGGACCGCTACTAAATTACTTGCGCCGGGGATGTTTATAGCTAACCTAGACTTGACAGATGCATACTTATTAGTTCCAATACACAGAGAAAGTAGAAAATATTTGCGATTTAAATTTCTCGACGAACTACATGAATTTACGTGTCTTCCTTTCGGTTTATGTGTCAGCCCCTTTATCTTCACCAAAATTATGAAGCCGGTAGTCAATTATCTCAGGGAAAAGAGTTTTTTATCTTGTATATATCTCGATGACTTACTTTGCCTTGGAAGAGACTACAAGGAATGTTTAGAAAACATTCAAACATCAATTCGATTCTTAGAAAAATTAGGTTTTATAATATTAAATCTTGAAAAAAGTAATATTATTCCAAGCAGGCGTTGCCAATTTTTATGTTTTTTTCTAGATTCTCGTCACCTCACTGTTGAACCAACTCCCAAAAATAAAGAGAACCTGAAAAAATCAGTCCAAGAATTCAAACTTAAAAATCTATGCACGATTTGGGAATTCGCGCAATTAATAGGATCGCTTGTAGCGGTTACACCAGGAGTAGAATACGGTCCTGTATATATAAAAAGAATTGAATTTGCGAAAAACAGTGCCCTTATTTTTAATAATGACAATTTTGACAGAAAAATGCACCTGGATCAGAATCTTCGTGAAGACTTCGAGTGGTGGGAAAACACTCTGCCAAGTGCTTCGAAGAAAATTAGAAAAAATAATTTTATTATAGAAATCTTTTCAGATGCCTCTCTGTCAGGTTGGGGGGCTTCGTCCAACTGTCAGACAGCTAGAGGCTTTTGGAAAAAAGATGAAAGTAATTTACACATTAATCACTTAGAACTCAAGGCTGCCCTATTTTCTCTTAAATGCTTTGCATCAAATCTTAGAAACTGCGAGGTATTACTTTGGTCAGATAATACTAAAGCTATCGCGTACGTCAATAATATGGGCGGCACACATGTATTTAAATTTTTACAATCTGACTTCAGATTCGTTATTTGACCCGCCGAAGTTAAAAATCAGCACATTTTTTAAATTATTTACATGTATTACCAGAAACTATAGCTTGGCGCACTATTGCGTATATGTTTCTTTCGATTGTTTAAAAGTACTTCATATCACCGAAGAGAATTACATTGTCTTTTTTCCATTGCACATGAATATTCGATCGTTTCTTTTGTCTATTATACAGTTGAGATGTATAAATTTCGTTCTCTACTGAGCATCTGCTAAAAAAGAAATTCATTTATGTTCTACAATCTGTCTGTTTTGATTCATCAAATATTTTATACTTTGATGAGCATGGATAATTTTAATTGTATTTGACAATTCGACGTCAATTTTTTAGTACCATGTGCCATTCTAATCAGTTCTCCATTGTGGTCTTCTGGTGAAAACCTGACTAAGCCAAAAGAAAGGGGTTATAAGGTACAGCATTTAAATGATGCTTTTTGACGATTGGTCCATAATATAAAAGAATCGCTCTAATGTCTAAGGCTTTCCAAACGTTAAGATCTGAAAGTTTTCTTGGTATTCGCGTAATATAATCTGGTGGCGTTATTGACGCTAGAATCTTATCAATGTTATTACGATGCTCTTTATTCAAATAATAATCTTCATCACTATTCGTTGTACTGTACCACATCGTTAATAACATGTTCATTACATTAAGTAAAACAGCATGCATGTAGTCAGCAACGAATCCTTTGGCTCTAGCGAAATGAGGTATTTGAGTGACAATCGAACTACCTTTGACTCCTTTAAAATGCTTTACATGTTCATGACTTTCTACAATCGTGGTTTGTTAAGGCATTGGTTCTGCAGTCCTTAGAGGAGAAATATAATGAACTATTGGGACAACCCAATTCGATCGACTTCCTGTTTCAGAACTTTATTCTTTTTCTTTACAGCTACCGCAACTATTTTCTCCGTTATATTGCATTGTGTTTTGTGTAACTGCTTTTGTCAGAGCATTTAAACATGGAATAGGAGCTATAACTTTGCTAATTACGATACGATTCAAAAGTTTATTGTTCCACTCAAATCCATTTTCATATAGATGTTGTAAAATGGAAACAAATGGTTGCAAAAATGAATTCATATCTGGTTTTTTTACTAGATCGATGAATAAATAATTTCACAATCAAATTGAACATTTCTTCTATATTTTGGTGCTATATTTACTACTTGTGCGTAGATGTGACACATATGACTCTTGGATACTCTTGGATACTTGTACTCCATCTGTAAACCAAAGTAGGAACAAGTTGTATAACCCTAGTATAGCGTCTATTTTTAGACGACGAAATTCAGAACCTGATGTTATATCGTTCAATTTTTCTTGATTTGCACATTGATTTCAAAAATCAACCACTATAACGTCAAGGTTTTGTATTTCAAAGGTGTTTCGCAGTTGAGACTCTAAATTAAGTTTTAAAAAAACTGTCGAGATTTTTACTACAACGTATACATTGCTCTACAGGCACATCAGACTATTTTCCCAAATACAAAAAACATTCTGCACAAATCCTGTGTTTATTAAGAAATCTGTCTGAGAATTAACTAATACTTTGTCAATTAAAGATAATAATTAAAATTTTGATGTCGGTATTGCATGATTATTAGGTAGCAATAAATTAATTATTGATAAAATATTGCTCATGTCATTCTTGCTTAACCACTTCACTGGCGGGGCGTTCCAAATGGCGTTCCACGCGCCGAGGCCCAGACTGGCAAAAACACCGAAATGGCGTTCCTAATAAAACATTATTTTTAAAGAGTGTACACTACTTTTAACTTATACAAAGCAATATTTCTATAGTTTAGACATCAGGGAACAAGATTATCACAATGAAAATTTCAGTTTTTGGGATTTTCAATGTTTTTTCAAACGTTGAAATAGTCAATTTTTACCACTTTTCACCAAATGGCGTTCCACTTTTTTTCAATTTTTACACAGTAAAACTCATATTTTTTATTTAAAAAATATATTTACATACAAAACATTATAATATAATAATGTAATAAGTAAAAAATAAATATAAATAATTAATAAATAAAATTTAATAATTATTAATAATAACAAAAGTGGAACGCCATTTGTTAAAAAGTGTTAAAAATCGACTATTTCAACGTTCAAAGAAACATTGAAAATCTCAAAAACTGAAATTTTCATTGTGATAATCTTGTTCCCTGATGTCTAAACTATAGAAATATTGCTTTGTAGTAGTAAAAAGTAGTGTACACTCTTTAAAAATAAAGTTTTATTAGGAACGCCATTTCGGTGTTTTTGCCAGTCTGGGCCTCGGCGCGTGGAACGCCATTTGGAACGCCCCGCCAGTGAAGTGGTTAATCGGTTTGAAACGTATATTTTTAATATTTGGTTTCCTTCTACATATATTGGTTGATCAAGACAACCATATATGTTTTCATCAATATTAGTATTATTTATATCTAATGATAATGATGACGCTGCACTTCCGGCTTGGTTCATTTAAATAGGTTCATTCATTTAGGAGAAATTAAATTTTGTTTAAAAAGTTGCAAAAAAATTAATTTTGCAATAACTAATATAAAAAATAATTTGTTTTTTGGTGAACACATTTTTAAGGAAATAGAAAAGTTTTTTCAACATTTCGATTTAAAAAAAAATACTTTTTATTTTCTATAAAAATTTCACGAATTTTGACCCAATACTAAAGTAATAGTTCAAATTGAGTAAAAGAAATAAAATTAAATTGATATTGGGTAAGGCTTTCTGAAGTGTACAATTTTTTTTAAAACTATTTTTAGGTATTCTTTTTATCATTATTTACTTTTAAAATAATGTTTAAATGAAATTAAAATACCCTTCGCTAATCATGAGCACACTTCAGAATGCCTTACCTTTTTGAAAATATCAACCTCCGTCTAACGCACTTAAAATCGGTTGATTAAATAATATCATCAACCAATTATTTAAATGAAGTGACCCTGTAGTTTAAATATTGTAAGTTAATTTGAAAATATCAATTTATTATTGTTCGAACAAATCAAATAAGATTCTCTATAAAAGAATAAGAGAAAAGAAGCGATACGCAAATTTTTTTGACAATAGTGTCAATTTTCAAGTGACATAATTTGGAATATTTGAAGAATGTCACAGAAGTCTGAAGGTAATAACAATATATAAAACATGTTATTTTTATTGGTGAGTCAAATTGTCAATTAACTACTATTATTCACACACACATTGAGAGTCATACACAATACTATTTAAGATGAATTTAATAAATTCTAGTGTTTAATTTGATTTAAGTTTCAGTCATGATGCTACGATTAGCTCCGAATCTAATCTTCGACCCCTTTTCGTTTATCGTCGGGTACAATGTCTATTAAGTAAGGAGGGGATAACGGATTCTATAGACAGTGAGTCCTGTTCCGACAGCCAGAGCAGACGAACCTGTATATGGTGATCTGTCTAGGGTTTTTTCTTCTTTTCTCAACGTGTTTGCCCTGGACCCTTTGGACGCTCTTTTTCAATACGTGTCCATACTGGACCTTTAGACTCCTTCTTACCACATGTTCATACTGGACTTTAAGCTTAAATTCGCTACCTGGAACTTTGGACTGAACTTCACTACGTGTTCAGATTGGACCCTTTGGATTTAACTTCACCACGTAATCAGATCGATGAGTATCTACTTTCGTTTTCACAATTTATTCATTAAATAAATTCACTTTATTCACAACTCAAAGTACCATTCTTGTTTTATGTAGAACAACTACCTCTAAACAACTTTTTCCCTCTACATGAGATGTATCTCTTATCAAACGGTAACAACACCTACCTGTCTTTTTACTTTATTCCTTTATTTAAACATAAATACCGTCTATCCGGGATTGTTGAATAATAACAACCTAAGAAAGGGTCCACTACCTTAAATAAATAAATTATCCACGAAGGGCAAATAACTAACTACCGAAACAGAACAAACTAAATATTTATACAATTTTATAAAAATTAACTATTTGTTTTGTTTATTACAGAACTTATTCAACATTCTTCAGAAGATAAAAGTGAAGATAATGAAGTAAACAAACAAAATTTACCAATGGACATTATAAATGTATCTTCGCCAAATTTATGTTTCCTTGAGTTAAATGTTTCTCTGTTCTCATCTTCTGAATCGCTCTTAAGTGCAGCGTCATCACTATCATTAGATATAAATAATACTAATATTGATGAAAACATATATGGTTGTCTTGATCAACCAATATATGTAGAAGGAAACCAAATATTAAAAATATACGTTTCAAACCGATTAAGCAAGAATGACATGAGCAATATTTTATCAATAATTAATTTATTGCTACCTAATAATCATACAATACCGACATCAAAATTTTAATTATTATTTTTAATTGACAAAGTATTAGTTAATTCTCAGACAGATTTCTTAATAAACACAGGATTTGTGCAGAATGTTTTTTGTATTTGGGAAAATAGTCTGATGTGCCTGTAGAGCAATGTATACGTTGTAGTAAAAATCTCGACAGTTTTTTTAAATCTTAATTTAGAGTCTCAACTGCGAAACACCTTTGAAATACAAAACCTTGACGTTATAGTGGTTGATTTTTGAAATCAATGTGCAAATCAAGAAAAATTGAACGATATAACATCAGGTTCTGAATTTCGTCGTCTAAAAATAGACGCTATACTAGGGTTATACAACTTGTTCCTACTTTGGTTTACAGATGGAGTACAAGTATCCAAGAGTATCCAAGAGTCATATGTGTCACATCTACGCACAAGTAGTAAATATAGCACCAAAATATAGAAGAAATGTTCAATTTGATTGTGAAATTATTTATTCATCGATCTAGTAAAAAAACCAGATATGAATTCATTTTTGCAACCATTTGTTTCCATTTTACAACATCTATATGAAAATGGATTTGAGTGGAACAATAAACTTTTGAATCGTATCGTAATTAGCAAAGTTATAGCTCCTATTCCATGTTTAAATGCTCTGACAAAAGCAGTTACACAAAACACAATGCAATATAACGGAGAAAATAGTTGCGGTAGCTGTAAAGAAAAAGAATAAAGTTCTGAAACAGGAAGTCGATCGAATTGGGTTGTCCCAATAGTTCATTATATTTCTCCTCTAAGGACTGCAGAACCAATGCCTTAACAAACCACGATTGTAGAAAGTCATGAACATGTAAAGCATTTTAAAGGAGTCAAAGGTAGTTCGATTGTCACTCAAATACCTCATTTCGCTAGAGCCAAAGGATTCGTTGCTGACTACATGCATGCTGTTTTACTTAATGTAATGAACATGTTATTAACGATGTGGTACAGTACAACGAATAGTGATGAAGATTATTATTTGAATAAAGAGCATCGTAATAACATTGATAAGATTCTAGCGTCAATAACGCCACCAGATTATATTACGCGAATACCAAGAAAACTTTCAGATCTTAACGTTTGGAAAGCCTTAGACATTAGAGCGATTCTTTTATATTATGGACCAATCGTCAAAAAGCATCATTTAAATGCTGTACCTTATAACCCCTTTCTTTTGGCTTAGTCAGGTTTTCACCAGAAGACCACAATGGAGAACTGATTAGAATGGCACATGGTACTAAAAAATTGACGTCGAATTGTCAAATACAATTAAAATTATCCATGCTCATCAAAGTATAAAATATTTGATGAATCAAAACAGACAGATTGTAGAACATAAATGAATTTCTTTTTTAGCAGATGCTCAGTAGAGAACGAAATTTATACATCTCAACTGTATAATAGACAAAAGAAACGATCGAATATTCATGTGCAATGGAAAAAAGACAATGTAATTCTCTTCGGTGATATGAAGTACTTTTAAACAATCGAAAGAAACATATACGCAATAGTGCGCCAAGCTATAGTTTCTGGTAATACATGTAAATAATTTAAAAAATGTGCTGATTTTTAACTTCGGCGGGTCAAATAACGAATCTGAAGTCAGATTGTAAAAATTTAAAATGGCGGATTTAATATGTCGGACGACAATATTAAAACCTAATATATTGGGTTCAAATTTGTTACTCGGGGGTTTTTGGGGTTATATTTTCAAAATGGCACAGATAATTCATAAATAAAAATTTTTCTCCATCGAACTATCTGATTTTAGTCCCTTGTATATATAATCAGCAGAAAAAAAGTTTGATGAAAAATAATTATTTAGAACTGAGAAAATGTCTTTGTAGCCAATATGATGAAGTTTTAATTTTA
The DNA here is from genome assembly GCF_015476425.1 of Leptopilina heterotoma. Lineage (NCBI taxonomy): Eukaryota > Metazoa > Arthropoda > Insecta > Hymenoptera > Figitidae > Leptopilina > Leptopilina heterotoma. The sequence continues at coordinate 3,191,378 of NW_025111054.1, forward strand.
TCGTCCGCTATATTAAATCAGCAAAATTTAAATTTTTAAAATCTTATTTCAGATTTGTAAACAGCGAACCGAAAACACCCAAGTAACAAATTTAAAGCTAATATATATAAAGTTTCAATATTGTCGTCCGCCATATTGGATCCGATATTTTGAATTTTTTAAATGTGATTCTAGATTCGTAATCAGCGACCTCGAAAACCCCCGAGTAACAGATTTCGAGCGATTCAAGAACTTTTGAAAATTTCACGTCTCAATTAAAAAAACGCGGTCAAAATAGGCCATTTTTGGCACTTTTTGAAGCACTATAAAAAAGAACACTACGTGATAAAAAGCTCAAATATGTCTTAAATAAAAGCTCGAACCCTTAACTTCAACATTCAAAAGCAAAAAACAATGAAAAAATAACTTAAAATTGTGGGGAACAACTTTTCACCAATTTACCCTATATGATCGCTATAATAATAGCTATTAAGCGTGCATGCGGTAAAAGTTGTTCTCTACAATTTTGAGTTATTTTTACATAGTTTTTTGCTTTTAGATGTTAAAGTTGAGGTTATAAGCTATTATTTAAGCGATATTTAAGCATTTTATCACGTCGCGTTCTCTTTTTACAGTGCTTCAAAAAGTGTCAAAAATGACTTATTTTGACACTTTGACCCTGTTTTTCTCAAAATTGAGACGTGATGGGACAATTTCACTTACAGGTTCATAATCTACGTCAAAAATCCTGTAAGAATCACTTTCGTTTATTCTTGTAGCAAAACTTTTTCAAACAGTGTTTTGGAAAAAATTTAACCTATAGGCGCGATTTTGAATCAAAAAATACAAAAAATCTTTAAACGATGTTACGTTCGAATTCGTAACTATTTTTAATTTTTTGTAATCACTATTTAAGTATTTTAAGAATAAGACACCTTTTATATTATTCAAATTCAAAGGAAATTCCAGGAAATATTGTCTTAGAATTAAGTTTTTCTTAATTACACAATTAGTAGAAGAGATGTAATTCATCACTATTAATCTGCTCACCATTTTACCTTTTACAAATTTATCTAAAATTATTCAATCTATATTAAAAAATAACTAAAAACTGCAATTTTTTATTTTTCTTTGGGTGTTATCAGAGTAATATTTTAAAAAAATATAAAATATTATAATTTTAAAAAATACGAAAATCAAAAAAACACATCTATAAGAAATTGTCAGAATCATCAAAAAACAACTTCACAGGAAGGACTTTTAAATGTATTGGTAAAATACCAAGGAAAAGAAAATACCCACACATTGGCAATATAGAATAGAGAACATCGAACTCTATCACGCCACTTTTAAAGAATTTGCAAGCTTGCAAAAAGCTTGCCTAGCAACAATGAAGTTCGAGGGGCCGTGTGCAACGGCATCCCCCACTTTACTGATTCTGAACCGATTTCCAGGGTGTGACCGATTATTCACATTGAACAATCGAGGAGTTTTAATTAGTATTTCCCGCAGAGCGGACGTTACCATTTTTTTTATATATTTTGTGATTTAATTCCCGCAAAGGGCGGAGGTTTATATTTTTTTGTCCCCAGAATTAAGGGTTGATTTTGAATTGCTATTGATTAATTGATTAAAGTGAATTGAATTGAAATTTTTAATAATCTTTTACGCGAATTGAAAGTAATTAATAAAAAGAATACTAAGTGAAATATTATGATTAAAAGAATAATCACATAAAATACAAAATAAGTAAACTAAATAAAAAGAATATCTCTCAAGAAAAGATTGTGTTAAATAAAGTGAATTAAAGAAAAGTTTGAAGTGGAACAAGTAAAATAAGATAGGGAGTGTTAAATATTAAACCTCTGTCTAGTGGTTTGAAAGTATTTTTGTCATAAATATTGTTGCCAAATAGTATCAGATTTGATTACAAATTTAAATTCGGTGACCCCGAAATTTAAATATTAAAATCAATTTTGATATTCTTCTTTGATCAAGCCATTTAAAATATTATGCTGATAACAATTAAAGAATAATTTCAAAAGAGATAGTTGAAGAAGTACACAAAGAAAATAACTAAAGTAAGAAAAAATTATTAAGTATAAAAGATTCTATCACAGGTGTCAATCTGAGTAGTCCACCTGAGAAAAGTAATAGGATACTTTTCTGTTCTGGATAAAATTAATAAAATTGTAAGTTGGTGAGTCAATTATTAGTTATCATACTGTTTTACACATGATTACATTTACACATTGATATATTCTATAAAAAAAAAAAATAATTAAAAACAAATATTATTTCTTATTGTAACTAATAATATTCAATTACTACACAAGTTATATTGTTATACACGAATTAAGAATTTACAAGGGTATGTTTTATTAAAAGGGATATTTTGTCATAATAATTATTGTTTATTATTAAAAATAATCTTTAAAGGAATTAAAGATTTTGGTCACTTTGTACGACTTTTATGCTAATTTAAATTACACATAAAAGAAATAAATTAAGATATATCATGTATTACTCATATTACTCAGCGTTTCATTGAAATTCTACCTTACTATTGCCACCTTTTCCTTTTGTCTTATTTCAATCAAAATACCGTCTAACCGGAGACGTTGAATTAATAACATACTTAAAGAAGGGATCCTAATTTTTAAATAACAATCTTTATTATAAATAAACTTAATATTCATTTCATACTATATGAAATTGAGTTTTGTCTTGATTCTAAGACTATTAAAAAAATTCTTTTTTTAATACAGTTAAGTTCGAATTCGATCAAAATATAAAAAACCTTTTAATTAATTATATCTAAATTATAAACAATCGAATTCAAACATAACAAAATGGTGGCAGCGGTGGGATTTCTTTTTTATATTTTGTTGAAATGAATAAAAATTTATAAAGGTTGGAAATAGTTACTTTTAAAAGAAAATATTTTTTTTTGACACGTATACAATTACACAAAATACAAATACACATTGAATTGAATTTTGTGCTAAATGCACCAGTTATTTATATAAATGAAATTGTTGTTAATGAAATCTTTCTTTTCAGAAAAAGTTTTGTGATTCAGAAACACTGAATCTGCGAAAAGTGCGAATTTTAGATATTTTTTTATATACTCGCTAAAGTCGAGTCTCTAGGGAACGGTAACTACACTTGCAATCGGCAAGCGGTAGTTTCCTCAATAAAGCGGCCCCTATTCCTCGAATAAAAAAACAACCTTGTTGGAAGTGCGTAGGACACTTGAACAAGTGAGAGGACTAAAATTATTAGCTAGCTAGAGTCAAGAAACAATTTTTAATAAAATTAATTTTAAAGTCGATGAAAGTCTTCTTCCACGGAATAGAAGTTTAATATAAACCTATTAATAAAAAAAAAAAAAGCTATGAAATAATATATTTTTTTTTAAGAAGGAAAATCAGATTTTCACATTACTAGTTTATACATGTACAACTAAATCAGTTTTCTTTAATTTTAAAGAAAGATAATAACATAAATTGATTTATTAATAAATAAAAAATATGTCACTTTAAATAAATATTCAATAAAATTTTTTTATGATACTGGAATTAATATCCTATGCGAATTAAGAAGCAAGTTAGAGTCAGCAAATCATGAATGAAATTTGATACTTTATTGAATTAGTCTAATTCTAAAATTAACTGAATAAAAAAAAAATATATACAATAATTAAGTTTTTTTTTAAGAGAATAATAACCTAAGCAATTTTCTTTTATATATTTATGTGGGCTATAAATTAAATATAAAACTTTGTTTAAAAATAAGATAATAACAAAAATATACTAGTACTAATATAATATACAAAAATTTTGATTAAGTGAATAAAAGATATAAATTTGTCATTTGATTTAAAAAAATAAAAAAATACAAAAACAAAGTTTGTTTCTCTGACATTTAATAAAAATCATCTTTTGATACATATATAAAAAAAAACAGGAAATTAATGAGGAAATATTAAATTTTCTATTTCAAATAAAAAGTGCTGACTGAACAAGAGGAGTAAAATTACAAGTTCAAGGTAGTTCTTTGTCATTTAAAAGGCATGAATTCAAAAGAATAATATTGAAATACATTTATAAAAAATAATAAGTTAAAAATTATTTAAAAAAAAAAAAAAAATCATAACAAATTAATAATACTTTAATTTTATTTTTGCTTTTTTAATGTTTCCTACAATTAATAGAATTGTAACGGGTTTTCTCTCATGACGATATAAGTGAAATAAAAGAAAGAATAGAATCCGTGGAAGAATTCAGTCAAAGACTATCTTTGCAGTGTAGAATTTTAGAGTGTAATATCGAAAGGATAGAGAAACGCGGTAAATTTTTAGTGAAATGGTTATTTGCTTTAAGTAATTGCAGTGACCAACAAAGACAATCAATTCAAGAAATTAAATCCGATTTGTTAGTTAAGCAAGATCAGATAAACAGTTTAATTTCAGATTTTAAGAATCTAAAGTTAGGATAAATTTTATTACACCTTGGTTAGATGACACCAGAATTTTTACAATTATTGCATAATAATCCCACGGACCTTTGTAACAGGCTAGATATAGCAGTATACAACTTGCATGAAATTTCACAAAAATACTTACGGCTAAACAAAAAATTAGAAAAAGTACAGCGGTCTTTAGATTTAGTAGAGTGTATGATTAGAGGAACAGACTACAGAATAAGAGTGAATAAAAAAGATATAGAGCAAATTGTTGAAAGATTAAATCAACTTTTTTTATAAGAAAGCTTTCAATTTTAGTTATATTCTTTCTATAATAAATTTTTATCGAGAATCTAGAGTTAGTGTTGTTTTATTTCTTATCAACCTATAATTTTTCATGGTTGTAAACGAGAACATAATAGAAAGATCTGAGGTAGTATTAGAAAGCCCAGAAATAATTGGTGGGCAGGCAAAGTTTCTGGTTACGAACCAAACAAAACATAATTATATTACGACAGACTTACTTAGTACAGATTATTGGCCTTGTACTGTAGAATTAATAAACCTTTTCGGAAATCAATATTATATCGTAGGGGGAATAATAATTGGAGTGCAAGGACACGAAATTTATTTTCAAGTAATAGAACTATCAGATTCAACAATAGAAAATATTAATCAGGCTATAATAGGTTGGAAACAGGCCGAAAGTTTAGGGTGGATTTCTCATCCTTCAATATAAGCGAAATTTTGTTATTTCTAAACATATAAGAAGTAGGTTTATTTTTGTTCGTTTAAAACAAAATACATATACAAAATGGACGGGAACGGGCCGCCAAACGGAGTGATTCCAGATCCAGCCAATAGGGGAGAAGTACAAGAAGGACAGGATCCTCATAATGTTACTGTAGCCGATACAATGAGAAATCGGGTAGATATAGATTTACCTAGGGTAGTACAGGTTCAATGTCCAGCAGAAGTAGTAAATGAGGAAAACGCTACAATAGTGGTAGTTCAATCTTTAAAAAATGACATGTCTATGGAAAGAGCTATGAAACATGTACCCGATTACGATGGTTCAAATATGTCAGTTAAGGAATTTATTCAGGACGTAGTATATGCCGCCTCGAAAATCAACGCAACTTGCGAAGCCGACCTAATTTCGGAAATATTGTGCAAACTTAAAGGCAGTGCAAGAGATTGTACTAAAGGGAAAAATTTTGCTAGAATAGGGGAACTTATAGACACCTTAAAGGAACGTTTTGCCCCGGGTCAACCATATGAAGCCTATTTCGTTCAAATAATAAATTTAAAAATGTACAGAGAAGAAAGTGTAAATGACTTGCATGATAGATTAACATCATATTTGAGTGGATGTAAAGCAGCTTTATACCCAACTTATAATCAGGCGGAAACAGATATTTATGAGGCCATTTAAACAGACAGCCCTCAGAGCATTCATTGACGCATTACCCGATGATATTTCAGGATCAGTAGACCGTCATGACCCCATCGATTTAGCAACTGCACTTACATACGCTAAACAAGCCCAGCAAAAAAAGATACGATCCAATTTCGGGAACACAGTCGGATATTATTCTAACACCGCGGAAAATACACCCGGAATACTTAGGCCACAATGGCAAAACTTTGCAGGAAATGGAAATAGAAACCATCAGACAAACCACAGCCGCAATCAGGGATTTAATCAGTCGTTTCAAAGAAATCAACAGGGAGGATACAGGTCAGATAGTATGGGTATGCAGCCTAGAACAAATTATAGAAACTATAATATAGGACAGGGTAGAAGCCAAAATTCAGGGTACAGAGATAGTAGACTTTATTACCCAAACAGTCCACAGAATTCTAGAAATAACAGAAATCAAGATTATCAGGATAATCAAAGAGCATCAATGAATTCTTCAACTCAAAATGTGATCCCCAATTTTATTCCACGAAATCAGGCTGTTCAAGAGGAAATAAACACTAATAATGCTTTAAACTGGGATCAGGTTCGTCGGAACGACGCGACAGCGAACCCGAACGACCAAATGCGTCAAACGATAGTTCGATTCAGGGATCAGTAGCTATTTTTAAAATAAACGAATTAGCTTCTGAATCGCCAACGGTAAAAATGAAAGGTGATTATATTTTCAAAGGGGAAGGGAATTTTTTTTGTAGACACTGGAGCCGATATTAATATAATAAAAAGTACAGCGTTAACAGCGAATGCGCCGGTAAAAACATCAGAAATAACTTTTATGACAGGAGTAACCCTTACGAAAGTATTTACTTTAGGAACAATAGAAATAGGAATCAACGGCGTGCAACATTTATTTCATGTAGTCAGGCCCACATTCCCAATTAGCGTGGAAGGAATATTAGGAAGACCTTTCCTAAGAGAGGAAAGGGCATCAGTGTCATTTTTCTACAATGCGTTAGTAACACAATCTAAGCCGGTAGACCCTATTCCTTTCATAGACATATATTAAATATATATGTATAAAAAAACATATCTAAAATATTATGTTTTATATTTAATCAATAAAGGAAAAGCGATAAAACGAAAAAGGAAGTGAAAACCCTTACCAAGAATATTAAAATTAAAGG